>NC_058080.1:226186026-226349158 GCF_014858855.1 Bufo gargarizans | reverse complement strand
CCCCACAATGGGGTGTAATGGACTGCTTCAAAAACACCCACCATATCTCTAACTTGTTGCCAAATATATCCAAGCATTCTACTAAACGGGTTTGTTATTGTTTTCTGCTTGAAAATACCAGTTTCGAGAATGTGAAATAGATCCTCCCGGCGTCTGCATTGCTCCCCATAGAGAGATCGAATGCATTTATTCCTTCGATTCCTCACACACCATCTCAGTTGGGCAGCCAGGTAGTATCCTTTCAGAAAAGGGATGGATATTCCACCCTCCTCTTTATACAGATATTGTATCTTAATTCTGACCCTTTTGCGGCCCCATATCAATTCGTTAAAGAGGGTCTCTAATTTATTGAAAAATGTATCTTCTATCGTGATTGGGCTAGCGTTGAATACATATAGTAACATTGGTAACAGTGTCATTTTTATAAGAGCTATACGATTAATTTGTGATAAAGGAAGTTTTAGCCATATACTAATTTTTTCCTTAACTCTGTCTATTATTGGGAGTATATTCAATTTCGTATAGTGTTCCAATTTGGTCCCTATCTGGATGCCCAGATAGAATAGGGAGTCTGCTGGGGTCAATATACTAACCCGGAAATTATGGCCCAGTGGAACCGGGCGTCTTAATGGAAGGAATTTGGACTTCTCCCAGTTTATCTCATATCCAGATAGATATCCGAACTCATCCAGACTTTCCATGACCCTGGGCAAGTTCTTGTACCCCTTCCCCCAAAAAAGCAGCATATCCTCTGCATAGAGACTTATTTTGTCGGCTTCTCCCTCACACCCAAAACCCGATATTTCCCCGTCTGCTCTGATTTTACATGCGATTGGCTCCAGAAACAACGAGAAGAGCAAGGGGGAGAGGGGGCAACCCTGGCGTGTTCCACGGGTTAAAGGGAAGGGGACAGAGTATTCACCATTAATTCGGACCCTGGATACCGGGTTTTGATACAGAATGCGGACCCATCTGGAGAAATATTCCCCTATTTTAACCCGCGACATCACTCTCCAAAGGAAGGGCCACTCCACCCTGTCGAAAGCCTTAGCGGCGTCCAAAGACAGGATGGAGCAGTCCCCCCCATCCTCCATCTGGATATTCAAAAAAGCCCTCCTTACGTTATCCTGTATGTTCCTTTTGGGGATAAACCCGGTTTGATCTGCAAGCACGACTTTGTGGATAACTGTTTTTAATCTGTTGGCTAACAATTTGGCAAGAATTTTATAATCTGTGTTCAACAGAGAGATGGGGCGATAGGATGTAACTGACAGCGGGTCTTTCCCTCTTTTGGGGATTAATGTGATGGTTGCTTCCATCCATGAGGGTGGTAAGGACCCCATTATCCAAGATTGATTTAATACCTCCAGCATTTGGGGAAGGATAACTCCCTCATGTTTCCGATATAATTCGAATGGGAAGCCGTCCACCCCTGGGGACGTATTACCCCTGATTGATTGCAGCGTGGTCTGCAACTCGGATAATTGAATTGGCCTATTCAGCCAATCAATATCTTGTTGGTCAAATTCGGGGATCTTAATATTATCTAAATATTGGTCCATTTTTTCCCCCTGATTTTTTGGCCCGACTTGATATAACGTCGCGAAATATTGAGTAAATTCCTTTAAAATGTCATCTGGATCTCGTAGAATATTTCCTGCCTCTGTCCTAATTCCAATGATATTATTACTCCCTCTTTGGTTTTGTACTATCATGGATAATAGTCTGCTTGGTTTGCCGGACTCGCTAAAGCTTCTCAACCCTGAAAAAAACATTTTGTTCTGTGCTTTATTATAGAGATATTGTTTATATTCCTCTTGTACTTTTTTAAGTTGAAGTTGTTTCTCTGAGGTGTTTACATTGGTACTCTCATTCATTATCTGATTGAGCTTCCCTTCTATTTCTTTTTGAGTTTGGGCAAAGAAGTTTTTCTGTTTCCTAATTTCGTGTGAATATATACCCCGAAGGTATGCCTTAAGCGAGTCCCAGACAATATGAATGTGTGTTGAGTGGACATTGTTGCGCCAAAAGAACCTTATTTCTTAATTAATCTTATCCAGATCTCTTATTAATGTCATCCAGTGGGGGTTAAGTTTAAAAATTCTATTTAAATTTGGTTTATTAGGACTATCCAGTGTTACCGTAACCGGGCTATGGTCAGAGACCCCATGACACTCATAATTCATTTTTTTAATCTTATTAATGAGCCCGGGGCTGGCGAGGGCCAGATCAACTCGAGACATGGACCTATATGTATTGCTGAAACATGAAAAAACTTGCTTATCTCCATAGAGAGATCTCCATATATCAACCAATGCCATCTCTTTACATATTCTGGATAATACCGTACTTGGACCAGAATTAACTTCATATTTAGTTACAGTGGAGATCCTATCTTTTTTTATGTCCATGACCGAGTTGAAGTCGCCCATCACCAGCACCGGGCACTCCTCCCATGCTGCAATGTATTCCATTAATTTACATAATACCGTTGTTGTGAAAGGGGGTTGAATGTATAGAAAAGCCATAATTCTCCTCTGCCCCTGCCAATTACAGTGCAAAAAGATATACCGGCCCTCTTGGTCAATTAACTGTTCTATTGGTTCATAGTCTACCTGTCTATGAATATAGA
Source organism: Bufo gargarizans (assembly GCF_014858855.1). Classification (NCBI taxonomy): domain Eukaryota; kingdom Metazoa; phylum Chordata; class Amphibia; order Anura; family Bufonidae; genus Bufo; species Bufo gargarizans. The sequence goes on along the minus strand of NC_058080.1, from coordinate 226,346,526 downwards.
CACTGATTCCCCTAGAGAATGTAGAGTAACAGGAATGATATTCATGAGATGCCCATCTCCTTCCACCCAGCGCCGCTACTTTTTCACCTGTAAGGTGAGTTTCTAACAAGGCCACTACTGCTGGTAGGTGTCTAGAAACCAGATCAAACACTACACATCTCTTAATTTTATCTGCGAAACCGCGGATATTCCAAGTCAATATTCTAGACATTTTTTAGTGGTGGGACAGCACTGGGTGGAGGAGCAAGGCCCCCCCGACCCCAACAGTTCCCCGCGGAAAGAAACCCCCCCCCCCACCCCCCCACACCCCAGTCCCATTCTGACCTGCGAGTCGCAGACTGCGGCTCATAGGTCTCTAACTGTAGGCTATCCCCCCCCCCTCCCCACCGACGACCCCCCCGGCTCCCCCCCAGCGCAGCCACGAACAGATTATTTAATGCCCTGAGCATCCATCCAATCAGCTACATCACTTGGGTTGGAGAAGAATTGAACGGTTTCTTTATAGATAACCCGTAGTTTCGCGGGGTACATCATGGAGTATTTTAATTGAGCTTGTATCAGTCTCTTTTTAACGTCTTTATATTCTCTTCTTTTATCTTGCGTGACTTTGGAAAAGTCCGGGTATATCTCTATGTTAGCGTCATTGTATTTCACCGTTTGTATCTCTCTTTTCCACCTAAGGATATTATCCCGATCCCTTGAAGAGGTCATTTTAACTAATATAGGCCTTGGTGCTAGCCCTGGTGGAGGTTTTCTTGTTGGAATGCGGTGTGCTCTCTCCACTATAGGTGTTGCGTCCGCTCCTGTGCCTGTTACATTGTTTGAAAACCATTTTTGTATAAAACTTATGGGATCATCTTTTTCTGCTCCTTCCGGGAATCCCACTAATTTAAGATTATCTCTCCGGGATCTGTCCTCCAAATCCGCCATTTTTTCCTTCAGAGCCTTATTGTCACTCTCTACTGTTGCCATCCTTTTTTTAATCTGCCTGGATTCTTTTTGCAATTCTGTAGTGAGGGTCTCGTACTCTTTAATACGTTGCCTCATTTTATTTAAATCATCCCGTATTACCGAAATGTCGGACTGCACTGCTGCCACCGTTATGGTCAACGTACTTAATGATTCATTAGTTGTTTTAATGGCTTCCAGTATACCCGCTAGTTTGTGGTCTATATTACTCATCTGATTATCAGCTTCCGTTACATGATTTCCTCCCGCCTTCTTTAGCGAGATTTCACTCTCTTCATCGTCCCCCATCTGTGATATTAGTTTCTGGTTACCCCTTGTCTTGGTTAATGGAGGTGGGGATTTGAGGTATTTATCAAGCTGCGTTCTTACCGCTCCCCCTTTGGGTGAGGTGGTTCCAATAAACTTTCTGTTTTGTATTTTGGGGGCCATTTTTTTTTTTTTTTTATAATTTTCCTTCCCCTTTCCCCCTTTTACACGTTTGAAACACAGTATTACTATACACACAGTCAAAGGCGTCTTATAACACCCAGGCAGAATAAATAAATCCGGGGGACTTGTAAGTAGAGCATATAGAGCCCCAATATCCTGAAAAAGTCTCCAGAAGTATGAGGTTTTCACCCCTAAGCGATGCAGCGCAGTGTCCCGTAGCGGGGTATCAGCAGCGTTAATATACACTGATGTGACTAGTGTATCATCCAAAGCGAGCCACTTAATCACAACTGTTATCACAGCGGTCTCACAGAGGGATCGCGTAGGCCCACTCAAAAACCGGCCAACACCATATCAGCAGATAAAAAAAAAGGAGGTGACAACCTCTCCCAGCCGGACAGTACCCCTCTCTTCAGGGCCCCTCAGAGAGCCGGGCAAATAGGGCTTCAAAAACCACACACATATATGCACTCAAAGTCAAACGGCCAGTCCTTGTGGGCGGCAATGGCAAAATGGGGCTCCCCAGAGTGACAACACACCGGGGGACGTCTACTCACACCTCTCCGCGCAGCGACTACCGGATTCGGGACACCACGTGAGTCCTCCAATTCAGAGCAGGCACCGATGGATCCACCTGGAACGATGAGGACCTCTGATAGAGACCCCGGACAACCAGCCCCCAACGCCGGTACAGCGAGGAAAGCAGCAACACTCTGAAGTGTAAATGGAGACCCCGGACATCTAGCCTCCGACGCCGGCACAGCGGAGTGAACAGCAGCGCTCCAGGATGTGATGAGAGGATCAGCTGAGCCAGCAGCAGACTCCGCAGGTAGGTCTCTTTCAGCAGGGAATCGGGTAGCTCGCCCACAGCATCGTCGCGGCGTCATCACGGTGGAAGCGGGAGTCGGAGCTGGCACCATGGGAGGGGGCGGACCGCTGCACACCCGTCTACTCACGTCATGCCGCAGCGCCTCCCTGTTGCTTTGACACACTTAGTTAGATACCACCATTAGTTAGAGAATCCTGTATACACTGCCACTAGCGAGAGATCGTTTGTAATCTCTGAGTGACAAAACATGAAATACTAGGCCAAAACAGGAGCCAGCACATCACCTTAGTCTTAGTGTGTGTTGGGGGGGAGGATAATCTCACAGTAGTTTGAATGCAGAGAGAAGAGGCCCCATATCGCTTTGTGTTCCGATACTGCATTATTTCCAAAGTCATTTTTAGAGTACAGTGTCTTTCTTGCACCTCTCTGTCTTTTGGTTCCAGAAAGCAGACTTGCAAACTGTTCCATTTATTGTGTGACTGTGTACATTAGGCCTAAAAACATTAGGAATATGAAAGGGTTCCAAAAGAAAAACCCAAGGCAAGGCCCAAGAATGTGGGTAGTAAGAGCACCAGCTATCCAGCCTGTAGTAGTAGTAATAGTAGTAGGGCACAATTGTCCCTGGCCTTGAAAAGGTGCATTATTTGTTATCATTGAGGAGAAAGAGGATGAGATTGTGGATTGGATGGCTCACTCCTGCTCTCAGTTGCAGAAGGATGACACAGGGGTTATTTAAGAGTCTGACACCGTGCCTTGGAGCCAGGGTTCACAGCATTCCTCCTGCTCCTCATGCTTGCCGCCTCAGAGAAGGTTTTCAGTGGAGCCCTCCCTGCCCCTTACTACTAGCAAGGCAACTTCCTTTTTCCTAACAAATGGCAAGAAAACCCCACCTCGCCTTACAGAAGATAAGAAAGACAGTTTCACTGTTGACGACTTGAGTGAGAGCAGACAGTGTTTATACTGCCCTGAGGAGAAGGTTCAGGAGGGTGCGGGGAACCCCAGGCATTGCTATGTTGGTAATAGTGGCATCCGTAGCCACGGAACTTGGAGTGAAAGTGGACTTTGGGGCAAATGCAGACCATGATATCTCACAATCTGATAAAAGCGGCATGGAGGGTGAGGACTCTGATGGTGATTGTGTGTTGGACAGGAGCTGGGAGACAGATAATGGTGCTTAGGAGCAGGCAATATCAGAGGAGGAAGGTGGTAGCAGCAGCAGCAAAATAGAGAAGAATTGACGTACCTCCCAAAGAAGTAGAAGGAGGAAATCTGCTTTGGGATCTGGTAATGCTGCTGACACTGTGGATGCATTGGGCCAGGTACCACAGCTCTACAGAACCACATGAAGCAGCATTACCCCATGCTATGGGCAAACAAAGGTGGTGGCCAGCTACCGCAAGAATAGTTTCCTCCTTTTCTAGGTCTCCCTTAAGGCAGCCAAACCACATGCACGTGCAGTACGACGGTGTCTTTATCATTGTCATCACTTTTCTGCTTCTCCCGCTCAGAATCTTGTTCCTCCTTCTCTCTGTCATCAGTTATTGATAATGGAATGCGAGGCCAGGAAACAACTCTGCACACACAGTAATCTGCTGCTACTGAAGCTTAATTCCCATCTGGCCAAGTTGCTGGCGGTGCAGTCGCTGCTGTACCATTTAGTAAAGTCTCCTGCCTTTAGGGAGGTGATGGCATTCACTCAGCCTCACTGGAAGATACCCAGCTGCCCTTATTACTCCCAAAAAGCCAGCCCTGCCTTGTACTCTCACATGGCAGAGAATGTGGACCCCTCCATGTGATTGTCGCCATGCAGCAAGGTGCATGCCATGGTGTGAAGGTATGGAAATATGCTTTGCTTTTGACTAAGGGCTAAGTAAAGTTAGAGTTAACAGCAATTAAATTCATGAAAGACAACTTGTTTTATTTTTTATTTTTTTATGGGTTAAGGGTGGGGTTAGTGTTAGGGGTGGGGTTAGGGATAGGGAAAAAGTATATTTTTTTATTTTTAATATTTTTTTTGTTTTTTATGTTTTCTTGTTTTTTTTATGTTTTTATTGTTTTTATGTATATGATTTCCTTAGAACATCTTCATGTTTTTGATTGCAGCTCAGGAAGGCAGCATCATAAGGGCAACCTCAGAAGGGAACCATGAGGAATAGATTGAATTAAGGCCCCTTTTCCAGATCTGGCTCAGATGTTCTTGAGATGTTCTTTGCATCACTGGCCTCCAGGTCTTCTATAAGAATTATCCAGTCCTCCTTGATGTTACCAGGGAATCTGATGGTAAGACACTGTACGGAGAAGACATAAAACAGGACACATTATCTGTGCAATCCGCTCATGTCTACTCCATCACGAGGTGCTCAATAGTGGTGCCTATTATTAAAGCCCCGTGTGTGCCCCCTATAAGAACAAGAAGAGATACATTCTACAGAGTTGCCTCCCTAAGACAACCCCTTATAGTCTATGAATAAATATGGATGTCCGGGAAGGGGACCCTGCTATAAACTGTAGGTCGTAATGTAGAGGTAAGTATCAGCTGCTACAGACCATCCATGAATGATATGGGAGGTTGTGTGATACTACATGAACAGTATAGCGGTTGTCTTCCTAAGGACTTCCTGTCATCTAACTGCTGCCGCTGAGATGACATCACCAGGGACAGCAGGTGAATATAGTTATGACAGCTTATAATGGGCCAGGGGGATGTGAGGAGCGGTATACCTACCTGGAAATCGCTATAATAACTCATGTAATGGAGGCAGAACCCGAATGCAATGAGCCAGTCTGAAATTACGAAGATGATATGGAAAATCTGAAAAGAAGAGAATATAAGTCTAAAGAGAAAATCCAACGGAAGACTCTGGATACTTCATATTGTGTTCTATTCTATTATTATAGTGTGTTCTGTTCTCTACATGTGTAGAAGGTTCCAGTCACTCAGGAGCGCTGTGGCCCTATCAATAGTGACAAAACTCCTAGGAGACGTCTGTTAGGAGCACGGCAGGACACGCAATAGCGACCTATGTCTGTAGAGAACATGACGGTACGTACCTGGCCGATCTGGTCTTCTTCACTGATGGCTGTAATTATCTGGCTTCCCACCACTGGAAGTAGTAGTACATAGGAAAGTAACATATTTATAGCAGAAGTCATTACTAGGCATTATATATTGATACTCCAATACTCCGCCTGTCACTGTATTACTTCTATTATGGGCCGTCCCCTCCCATGTGCCATCTCCTGCCCCTGATACCAGTCTTCTGCTATAATGCCCCGGGGTACATGGGGGCTTGGTAACAAGGGCACAAGATCTCTAAAGTTAACCCGCTGCCCTCTGTAAAGGATACTGATCAAGGTGGTGAACGATGTCACATAAGCAGATATGGTCCTGGTGTGGGACATGCAGCGGCTGCTCCTGGAGATGGGATGCAGGGCTATAGCCGTTCTGAGCTGAATTAATGCCCCCAGGACAACTGCCGATGTGACAAAGGCTTGGTGGATACACGGGAACAGTTTTCCCTAGAATGAGACATAGAGATAATATTATATATACTCCTGGAGCGCAGATCCTGATAAAGAGCAGATCATGGGGGGCTAACAATGTACACGGACATCTCTCCTCTACCAGGAGTAGAAGGGGATGAGGTGAGGTCTTCTCCTGGGTCTAGATGTTTTACAAACCTGACAAATGGCTGTTGCTATGCCCCCGATGCACACAGTCCATTCGGTGATTAGCATGAAGGTCTCAAATGCTTTCTTGCACCGGCTGTGCTCAGGGGTCCGCATCTCATGGTATCGATGCATGAGGTAGATGATGACTGCTTCTGAAAGACAAAAACAATACAGACTTTAATCCATAAATGAAGAGATTATGTTAATGAGGGGGAGGGGCGCAAATACCTTTTACATTAAAGCGTACTTCCCCTTTAAATATGACGTCTGTTAATGACTGACAGAAGAGATTTTCCTACTGGAGGTTTACCAGAAAGGAGACTTACCTACGAAGGCAGAGATGGAGAACGCCACGCTAAATACAATATTTACTGGAAATTCTTCTCCAGTCTCACTAAAATAATAAGAAAAAAATAAAAAGAAATAATTTATTAATAATAATAACAATAATTCTAAAATTCTCTATAGCAAAATGAATTAGAAATCCAAGGGGTGCCAATTGGTCAGAGGTTACCATAGAACACAATGGAAATCAGCGGGGCTGAGGCTCATTGGCTGACATGTCTCTGACATCACCACAGGAAGAATTTGGCTGAATTCCATAAATCTCCATTTTTCTCTTCTCCATCTATTTCCCATTAACCCTTGTAATTCCCATAGTTAGGTTGGGGCTTGGGCCCAAAATTAGAGGGCGTGCAGTGTATACACCAAGCCCTCGAAGCGCACATATCATAGACAGATAAGTGTAAAATCATGGAGGGTCCACATTTATAAATGGATTTTCCCAGCTTATAGACCCCACCAACAGAATCGTCTATCTGTGTCCTACTAATTCCCATCACCCCCTGCTGTTTCCACTTACCTGACAGCAATCAGTGGTGATCTTTCAGTACTGTGGCCAAAGATGGCCATCAAGTAAGTGGTCAAGTGACCACTCAAGGTCCAGATGGTCCAAAGGCAAACCAATAAAGATAAGCCGCGAAACTTCATCATAAATGCAAATGAAGCAAAGTCGCAGAGGAGCACCCTCCAGGCAATCTGATTTCTCAGAAAGTGACAGGGTCTAGAAAAGTCCTGCCTTCTATAGGCTCCAGAACTCGATGACATCACAGTAGCACAGGAATGGCGGCTTGTTGCTATGACAACCACCACCAGAGAAAGCACACTCTTCACACCAGCACTAGGGGGAGCACATTGTATACAGACACCAATAGAGATAGTGCACTGTCTATAGCCACCACTAAATGTAGCACACTGTATATACCACCACCAGAGGGAGCACACTGTAGAGAAATCACACAGTCCATACCAGCACTAAAGGGAGCATACTATGTACACTACCAATACAGGGAGAAAACTAAATACACCACCATTAGAGGGAGCACACTCTATACACCATGACTAGAGAGATCACATGGTTATACCACCACTAGAGACGGTACACGGTATATACCCACAATAGAGGCAGCACAATGTAAACACCACCCTTAGTGGGAGCACATTGTATACTGCTACCAATAGAGGGATCATACTGTCAATACCACAATTAGAGAGAGAAATCTGTATATACAAACACTAGAGAGAGCACACCGTATACTGCCACCACTACAGGCATCAGGGGCGGATTGGCCATAGACCTTACAGGGAAATTTCCCAGTGGGCGATGACCTGGGGGCCGCCCAAGTCCTCCTCTCTGCCGTTGGCCGTATACATAATGATCTCTAAGCAGTAATTAACACTGTGAGAATCAGGTACCCATGTACCCGACCAGTGACCGCACATGCCCTCTTGAATTCAACTGTTCTGGCCCACATGTCACCTCTTAAGCCCACTGCTCTATATCTTAATCAGAGACGAGAGGAAGAGGAAGACAGAAAATGGCAGCTATTGGTGGCCACCACAGAGGGACAGCGTTTGGGGCAGTATACTGTTCTGCACTGTGGTATATGGTTATGATGGGATGGTATTTTGCCCTATGGTATTGCTAAACACCTCTACCTGTGTTGTCATGCCTTCTGTCAATTTGGACCCGCCTACAACATGGGGTCACTTTTAGTTTTTTTCCAGAGCCACTTCAAGCTCCCAGTCTGTCCCTGACAGTGCAAATACCACCATTTTTTTTTTTTTTTTTTTTATAATGTTTTATTTTCAAAGAGATAAATAGGTATCAACAATCTTTCATTTCAATATCACCCGACAACAGAATATAAATACAATAATGAAATCATCTCGTTTTATACTTAAATTCCTCCCCCTATCCCTCCCTCCACCCCCCGTTTCTTTCCGCGGAGTCGCTGTATCTACACCGGCTGTCATTATTTCCAGTTACCCCAGATCCGCAGCCAAGCTGCCTTTTTCCCAGCAGTTTGAGCTAAAATGTATTCATACTGCCTAACCCTATTCATCCGTTCCATCCACTCCTGAAAATTGGGGTATTTTATAGTGCCCCAGTATTTAACGATTATTATTTTGGCCAGTGCGGTGCCCCGAAGCCAAAGTCTCTGCTCAGTTTTATTTTTATCTGTCTCTGGGAATGTACCCAGGATAGCAAAATCAATGCAAGCTTGGTACTTCATAGAAGAGCTATCCTGCAATTTCCGAAATATTCGGATCCAATACTCATTTATCCCTGGGCATTCCCACAGCAGATGTTTATAATCTCCTCCATCTTTACCACATTTGTAGCAGTTCTGTTTCCTGTCTTTATAAATAATATGGAGTAATGCTGGTGTATAATAGAGACGATGTATGATTTTCAGAAGGATCCATGCTTGAGCGGGTGAAACAGTCGATTTTTTTATATTTCTATACACTGTGTTCCACGGGATGGGTTCCCCCTTTTGTAAATCTCTTTCCCATTTAGCCTCACCCCTAAAAGTAATCCTATTTGTGTATTCATATTTTAATTTAGCATAAATATGTGATATAGAAGTATTGACCGTCATATCTTGACAAACATCTAAAAAAGTGTTCTTTACAATGTTCAAATAGTTCTTATTCTCCGTGTAGTGTATAGCATGACGGAGTTGTTCATATCGAAATTTATTAATAAATCCTAATTCAGTGTCTAGTAAAAAATGTATTTAAGGGCTTAATTTGTCCTTTATGAAAAACTTGTGCAATTAAGTATATCCCATGTTTTTCCCAATATTCAGCGTCACCCAGTTGCATAACTTGTGGTAAGTTTACATTCCCCCACAATGGGGTGTAATGGACTGCTTCAAAAACACCCACCATATCTCTAACTTGTTGCCAAATATATCCAAGCATTCTACTAAACGGGTTTGTTATTGTTTTCTGCTTGAAAATACCAGTTTCGAGAATGTGAAATAGATCCTCCCGGCGTCTGCATTGCTCCCCATAGAGAGATCGAATGCATTTATTCCTTCGATTCCTCACACACCATCTCAGTTGGGCAGCCAGGTAGTATCCTTTCAGAAAAGGGATGGATATTCCACCCTCCTCTTTATACAGATATTGTATCTTAATTCTGACCCTTTTGCGGCCCCATATCAATTCGTTAAAGAGGGTCTCTAATTTATTGAAAAATGTATCTTCTATCGTGATTGGGCTAGCGTTGAATACATATAGTAACATTGGTAACAGTGTCATTTTTATAAGAGCTATACGATTAATTTGTGATAAAGGAAGTTTTAGCCATATACTAATTTTTTCCTTAACTCTGTCTATTATTGGGAGTATATTCAATTTCGTATAGTGTTCCAATTTGGTCCCTATCTGGATGCCCAGATAGAATAGGGAGTCTGCTGGGGTCAATATACTAACCCGGAAATTATGGCCCAGTGGAACCGGGCGTCTTAATGGAAGGAATTTGGACTTCTCCCAGTTTATCTCATATCCAGATAGATATCCGAACTCATCCAGACTTTCCATGACCCTGGGCAAGTTCTTGTACCCCTTCCCCCAAAAAAGCAGCATATCCTCTGCATAGAGACTTATTTTGTCGGCTTCTCCCTCACACCCAAAACCCGATATTTCCCCGTCTGCTCTGATTTTACATGCGATTGGCTCCAGAAACAACGAGAAGAGCAAGGGGGAGAGGGGGCAACCCTGGCGTGTTCCACGGGTTAAAGGGAAGGGGACAGAGTATTCACCATTAATTCGGACCCTGGATACCGGGTTTTGATACAGAATGCGGACCCATCTGGAGAAATATTCCCCTATTTTAACCCGCGACATCACTCTCCAAAGGAAGGGCCACTCCACCCTGTCGAAAGCCTTAGCGGCGTCCAAAGACAGGATGGAGCAGTCCCCCCCATCCTCCATCTGGATATTCAAAAAAGCCCTCCTTACGTTATCCTGTATGTTCCTTTTGGGGATAAACCCGGTTTGATCTGCAAGCACGACTTTGTGGATAACTGTTTTTAATCTGTTGGCTAACAATTTGGCAAGAATTTTATAATCTGTGTTCAACAGAGAGATGGGGCGATAGGATGTAACTGACAGCGGGTCTTTCCCTCTTTTGGGGATTAATGTGATGGTTGCTTCCATCCATGAGGGTGGTAAGGACCCCATTATCCAAGATTGATTTAATACCTCCAGCATTTGGGGAAGGATAACTCCCTCATGTTTCCGATATAATTCGAATGGGAAGCCGTCCACCCCTGGGGACGTATTACCCCTGATTGATTGCAGCGTGGTCTGCAACTCGGATAATTGAATTGGCCTATTCAGCCAATCAATATCTTGTTGGTCAAATTCGGGGATCTTAATATTATCTAAATATTGGTCCATTTTTTCCCCCTGATTTTTTGGCCCGACTTGATATAACGTCGCGAAATATTGAGTAAATTCCTTTAAAATGTCATCTGGATCTCGTAGAATATTTCCTGCCTCTGTCCTAATTCCAATGATATTATTACTCCCTCTTTGGTTTTGTACTATCATGGATAATAGTCTGCTTGGTTTGCCGGACTCGCTAAAGCTTCTCAACCCTGAAAAAAACATTTTGTTCTGTGCTTTATTATAGAGATATTGTTTATATTCCTCTTGTACTTTTTTAAGTTGAAGTTGTTTCTCTGAGGTGTTTACATTGGTACTCTCATTCATTATCTGATTGAGCTTCCCTTCTATTTCTTTTTGAGTTTGGGCAAAGAAGTTTTTCTGTTTCCTAATTTCGTGTGAATATATACCCCGAAGGTATGCCTTAAGCGAGTCCCAGACAATATGAATGTGTGTTGAGTGGACATTGTTGCGCCAAAAGAACCTTATTTCTTAATTAATCTTATCCAGATCTCTTATTAATGTCATCCAGTGGGGGTTAAGTTTAAAAATTCTATTTAAATTTGGTTTATTAGGACTATCCAGTGTTACCGTAACCGGGCTATGGTCAGAGACCCCATGACACTCATAATTCATTTTTTTAATCTTATTAATGAGCCCGGGGCTGGCGAGGGCCAGATCAACTCGAGACATGGACCTATATGTATTGCTGAAACATGAAAAAACTTGCTTATCTCCATAGAGAGATCTCCATATATCAACCAATGCCATCTCTTTACATATTCTGGATAATACCGTACTTGGACCAGAATTAACTTCATATTTAGTTACAGTGGAGATCCTATCTTTTTTTATGTCCATGACCGAGTTGAAGTCGCCCATCACCAGCACCGGGCACTCCTCCCATGCTGCAATGTATTCCATTAATTTACATAATACCGTTGTTGTGAAAGGGGGTTGAATGTATAGAAAAGCCATAATTCTCCTCTGCCCCTGCCAATTACAGTGCAAAAAGATATACCGGCCCTCTTGGTCAATTAACTGTTCTATTGGTTCATAGTCTACCTGTCTATGAATATAGACACTGATTCCCCTAGAGAATGTAGAGTAACAGGAATGATATTCATGAGATGCCCATCTCCTTCCACCCAGCGCCGCTACTTTTTCACCTGTAAGGTGAGTTTCTAACAAGGCCACTACTGCTGGTAGGTGTCTAGAAACCAGATCAAACACTACACATCTCTTAATTTTATCTGCGAAACCGCGGATATTCCAAGTCAATATTCTAGACATTTTTTAGTGGTGGGACAGCACTGGGTGGAGGAGCAAGGCCCCCCCGACCCCAACAGTTCCCCGCGGAAAGAAACCCCCCCCCCCACCCCCCCACACCCCAGTCCCATTCTGACCTGCGAGTCGCAGACTGCGGCTCATAGGTCTCTAACTGTAGGCTATCCCCCCCCCCTCCCCACCGACGACCCCCCCGGCTCCCCCCCAGCGCAGCCACGAACAGATTATTTAATGCCCTGAGCATCCATCCAATCAGCTACATCACTTGGGTTGGAGAAGAATTGAACGGTTTCTTTATAGATAACCCGTAGTTTCGCGGGGTACATCATGGAGTATTTTAATTGAGCTTGTATCAGTCTCTTTTTAACGTCTTTATATTCTCTTCTTTTATCTTGCGTGACTTTGGAAAAGTCCGGGTATATCTCTATGTTAGCGTCATTGTATTTCACCGTTTGTATCTCTCTTTTCCACCTAAGGATATTATCCCGATCCCTTGAAGAGGTCATTTTAACTAATATAGGCCTTGGTGCTAGCCCTGGTGGAGGTTTTCTTGTTGGAATGCGGTGTGCTCTCTCCACTATAGGTGTTGCGTCCGCTCCTGTGCCTGTTACATTGTTTGAAAACCATTTTTGTATAAAACTTATGGGATCATCTTTTTCTGCTCCTTCCGGGAATCCCACTAATTTAAGATTATCTCTCCGGGATCTGTCCTCCAAATCCGCCATTTTTTCCTTCAGAGCCTTATTGTCACTCTCTACTGTTGCCATCCTTTTTTTAATCTGCCTGGATTCTTTTTGCAATTCTGTAGTGAGGGTCTCGTACTCTTTAATACGTTGCCTCATTTTATTTAAATCATCCCGTATTACCGAAATGTCGGACTGCACTGCTGCCACCGTTATGGTCAACGTACTTAATGATTCATTAGTTGTTTTAATGGCTTCCAGTATACCCGCTAGTTTGTGGTCTATATTACTCATCTGATTATCAGCTTCCGTTACATGATTTCCTCCCGCCTTCTTTAGCGAGATTTCACTCTCTTCATCGTCCCCCATCTGTGATATTAGTTTCTGGTTACCCCTTGTCTTGGTTAATGGAGGTGGGGATTTGAGGTATTTATCAAGCTGCGTTCTTACCGCTCCCCCTTTGGGTGAGGTGGTTCCAATAAACTTTCTGTTTTGTAATTTGGGGGCCATTTTTTTTTTTTTTTTTTTTTTTTTATAATTTTCCTTCCCCTTTCCCCCTTTTACACGTTTGAAACACAGTATTACTATACACACAGTCAAAGGCGTCTTATAACACCCAGGCAGAATAAATAAATCCGGGGGACTTGTAAGTAGAGCATATAGAGCCCCAATATCCTGAAAAAGTCTCCAGAAGTATGAGGTTTTCACCCCTAAGCGATGCAGCGCAGTGTCCCGTAGCGGGGTATCAGCAGCGTTAATATACACTGATGTGACTAGTGTATCATCCAAAGCGAGCCACTTAATCACAACTGTTATCACAGCGGTCTCACAGAGGGATCGCGTAGGCCCACTCAAAAACCGGCCAACACCATATCAGCAGATAAAAAAAAAGGAGGTGACAACCTCTCCCAGCCGGACAGTACCCCTCTCTTCAGGGCCCCTCAGAGAGCCGGGCAAATAGGGCTTCAAAAACCACACACATATATGCACTCAAAGTCAAACGGCCAGTCCTTGTGGGCGGCAATGGCAAAATGGGGCTCCCCAGAGTGACAACACACCGGGGGACGTCTACTCACACCTCTCCGCGCAGCGACTACCGGATTCGGGACACCACGTGAGTCCTCCAATTCAGAGCAGGCACCGATGGATCCACCTGGAACGATGAGGACCTCTGATAGAGACCCCGGACAACCAGCCCCCAACGCCGGTACAGCGAGGAAAGCAGCAACACTCTGAAGTGTAAATGGAGACCCCGGACATCTAGCCTCCGACGCCGGCACAGCGGAGTGAACAGCAGCGCTCCAGGATGTGATGAGAGGATCAGCTGAGCCAGCAGCAGACTCCGCAGGTAGGTCTCTTTCAGCAGGGAATCGGGTAGCTCGCCCACAGCATCGTCGCGGCGTCATCACGGTGGAAGCGGGAGTCGGAGCTGGCACCATGGGAGGGGGCGGACCGCTGCACACCCGTCTACTCACGTCATGCCGCAGCGCCTCCCTGTTGCTTTGACACACTTAGTTAGATACCACCATTAGTTAGAGAATCCTGTATACACTGCCACTAGCGAGAGATCGTTTGTAATCTCTGAGTGACAAAACATGAAATACTAGGCCAAAACAGGAGCCAGCACATCACCTTAGTCTTAGTGTGTGTTGGGGGGGGAGGATAATCTCACAGTAGTTTGAATGCAGAGAGAAGAGGCCCCATATCGCTTTGTGTTCCGATACTGCATTATTTCCAAAGTCATTTTTAGAGTACAGTGTCTTTCTTGCACCTCTCTGTCTTTTGGTTCCAGAAAGCAGACTTGCAAACTGTTCCATTTATTGTGTGACTGTGTACATTAGGCCTAAAAACATTAGGAATATGAAAGGGTTCCAAAAGAAAAACCCAAGGCAAGGCCCAAGAATGTGGGTAGTAAGAGCACCAGCTATCCAGCCTGTAGTAGTAGTAATAGTAGTAGGGCACAATTGTCCCTGGCCTTGAAAAGGTGCATTATTTGTTATCATTGAGGAGAAAGAGGATGAGATTGTGGATTGGATGGCTCACTCCTGCTCTCAGTTGCAGAAGGATGACACAGGGGTTATTTAAGAGTCTGACACCGTGCCTTGGAGCCAGGGTTCACAGCATTCCTCCTGCTCCTCATGCTTGCCGCCTCAGAGAAGGTTTTCAGTGGAGCCCTCCCTGCCCCTTACTAGCAAGGCAACTTCCTTTTTCCTAACAAATGGCAAGAAAACCCCACCTCGCCTTACAGAAGATAAGAAAGACAGTTTCACTGTTGACGACTTGAGTGAGAGCAGACAGTGTTTATACTGCCCTGAGGAGAAGGTTCAGGAGGGTGCGGGGAACCCCAGGCATTGCTATGTTGGTAATAGTGGCATCCGTAGCCACGGAACTTGGAGTGAAAGTGGACTTTGGGGCAAATGCAGACCATGATATCTCACAATCTGATAAAAGCGGCATGGAGGGTGAGGACTCTGATGGTGATTGTGTGTTGGACAGGAGCTGGGAGACAGATAATGGTGCTTAGGAGCAGGCAATATCAGAGGAGGAAGGTGGTAGCAGCAGCAGCAAAATAGAGAAGAATTGACGTACCTCCCAAAGAAGTAGAAGGAGGAAATCTGCTTTGGGATCTGGTAATGCTGCTGACACTGTGGATGCATTGGGCCAGGTACCACAGCTCTACAGAACCACATGAAGCAGCATTACCCCATGCTATGGGCAAACAAAGGTGGTGGCCAGCTACCGCAAGAATAGTTTCCTCCTTTTCTAGGTCTCCCTTAAGGCAGCCAAACCACATGCACGTGCAGTACGACGGTGTCTTTATCATTGTCATCACTTTTCTGCTTCTCCCGCTCAGAATCTTGTTCCTCCTTCTCTCTGTCATCAGTTATTGATAATGGAATGCGAGGCCAGGAAACAACTCTGCACACACAGTAATCTGCTGCTACTGAAGCTTAATTCCCATCTGGCCAAGTTGCTGGCGGTGCAGTCGCTGCTGTACCATTTAGTAAAGTCTCCTGCCTTTAGGGAGGTGATGGCATTCACTCAGCCTCACTGGAAGATACCCAGCTGCCCTTATTACTCCCAAAAAGCCAGCCCTGCCTTGTACTCTCACATGGCAGAGAATGTGGACCCCTCCATGTGATTGTCGCCATGCAGCAAGGTGCATGCCATGGTGTGAAGGTATGGAAATATGCTTTGCTTTTGACTAAGGGCTAAGTAAAGTTAGAGTTAACAGCAATTAAATTCATGAAAGACAACTTGTTTTATTTTTTATTTTTTAATTTTTTTATGGGTTAAGGGTGGGGTTAGGGTTAGGGGTGGGGTTAGGGATAGGGATAGGGAAAAAGTATATTTTTTTATTTTTAATATTTTTTTTGTTTTTTATGTTTTCTTGTTTTTTTAATGTTTTTATTGTTTTTATGTATATGATTTCCTTAGAACATCTTCATGTTTTTGATTGCAGCTCAGGAAGGCAGCATCATAAGGGCAACCTCAGAAGGGAACCATGAGGAATAGATTGAATTAAGGCCCCTTTTCCAGATCTGGCTCAGATGTTCTTGAGATGTTCTTTGCATCACTGGCCTCCAGGTCTTCTATAAGAATTATCCAGTCCTCCTTGATGTTACCAGGGAATCTGATGGTAAGACACTGTACGGAGAAGACATAAAACAGGACACATTATCTGTGCAATCCGCTCATGTCTACTCCATCACGCCTATTATTAAAGCCCCGTGTGTGCCCCCTATAAGAACAAGAAGAGATACATTCTACAGAGTTGCCTCCCTAAGACAACCCCTTATAGTCTATGAATAAATATGGATGTCCGGGAAGGGGACCCTGCTATAAACTGTAGGTCGTAATGTAGAGGTAAGTATCAGCTGCTACAGACCATCCATGAATGATATGGGAGGTTGTGTGATACTACATGAACAGTATAGCGGTTGTCTTCCTAAGGACTTCCTGTCATCTAACTGCTGCCGCTGAGATGACATCACCAGGGACAGCAGGTGAATATAGTTATGACAGCTTATAATGGGCCAGGGGGATGTGAGGAGCGGTATACCTACCTGGAAATCGCTATAATAACTCATGTAATGGAGGCAGAACCCGAATGCAATGAGCCAGTCTGAAATTACGAAGATGATATGGAAAATCTGAAAAGAAGAGAATATAAGTCTAAAGAGAAAATCCAACGGAAGACTCTGGATACTTCATATTGTGTTCTATTCTATTATTATAGTGTGTTCTGTTCTCTACATGTGTAGAAGGTTCCAGTCACTCAGGAGCGCTGTGGCCCTATCAATAGTGACAAAACTCCTAGGAGACGTCTGTTAGGAGCACGGCAGGACACGCAATAGCGACCTATGTCTGTAGAGAACATGACGGTACGTACCTGGCCGATCTGGTCTTCTTCACTGATGGCTGTAATTATCTGGCTTCCCACCACTGGAAGTAGTAGTACATAGGAAAGTAACATATTTATAGCAGAAGTCATTACTAGTCATTATATATTGATACTCCAATACTCCGCCTGTCACTGTATTACTTCTATTATGGGCCGTCCCCTCCCATGTGCCATCTCCTGCCCCTGATACCAGTCTTCTGCTATAATGCCCCGGGGTACATGGGGGCTTGGTAACAAGGGCACAAGATCTCTAAAGTTAACCCGCTGCCCTCTGTAAAGGATACTGATCAAGGTGGTGAACGATGTCACATAAGCAGATATGGTCCTGGTGTGGGACATGCAGCGGCTGCTCCTGGAGATGGGATGCAGGGCTATAGCCGTTCTGAGCTGAATTAATGCCCCCAGGACAACTGCCGATGTGACAAAGGCTTGGTGGATACACGGGAACAGTTTTCCCTAGAATGAGACATAGAGATAATATTATATATACTCCTGGAGCGCAGATCCTGATAAAGAGCAGATCATGGGGGGCTAACAATGTACACGGACATCTCTCCTCTACCAGGAGTAGAAGGGGATGAGGTGAGGTCTTCTCCTGGGTCTAGATGTTTTACAAACCTGACAAATGGCTGTTGCTATGCCCCCGATGCACACAGTCCATTCGGTGATTAGCATGAAGGTCTCAAATGCTTTCTTGCACCGGCTGTGCTCAGGGGTCCGCATCTCATGGTATCGATGCATGAGGTAGATGATGACTGCTTCTGAAAGACAAAAACAATACAGACTTTAATCCATAAATGAAGAGATTATGTTAATGAGGGGGAGGGGCGCAAATACCTTTTACATTAAAGCGTACTTCCCCTTTAAATATGACGTCTGTTAATGACTGACAGGAGAGATTTTCCTACTGGAGGTTTACCAGAAAGGAGACTTACCTACGAAGGCAGAGATGGAGAACGCCACGCTAAATACAATATTTACTGGAAATTCTTCTCCAGTCTCACTAAAATAATAAGAAAAAAATAAAAAGAAATAATTTATTAATAATAATAACAATAATTCTAAAATTCTCTATAGCAAAATGAATTAGAAATCCAAGGGGTGCCAATTGGTCAGAGGTTACCATAGAACACAATGGAAATCAGCGGGGCTGAGGCTCATTGGCTGACATGTCTCTGACATCACCACAGGAAGAATTTGGCTGAATTCCATAAATCTCAATTTTTCTCTTCTCCATCTATTTCCCATTAACCCTTGTAATTCCCATAGTTAGGTTGGGGCTTGGGCCCAAAATTAGAGGGCGTGCAGTGTATACACCAAGCCCTCGAAGCGCACATATCATAGACAGATAAGTGTAAAATCATGGAGGGTCCACATTTATAAATGGATTTTCCCAGCTTATAGACCCCACCAACAGAATCGTCTATCTGTGTCCTACTAATTCCCATCACCCCCTGCTGTTTCCACTTACCTGACAGCAATCAGTGGTGATCTTTCAGTACTGTGGCCAAAGATGGCCATCAAGTAAGTGGTCAAGTGACCACTCAAGGTCCAGATGGTCCAAAGGCAAACCAATAAAGATAAGCCGCGAAACTTCATCATAAATGCAAATGAAGCAAAGTCGCAGAGGAGCACCCTCCAGGCAATCTGATTTCTCAGAAAGTGACAGGGTCTAGAAAAGTCCTGCCTTCTATAGGCTCCAGAACTCGATGACATCACAGTAGCACAGGAATGGCGGCTTGTTGCTATGACAACCACCACCAGAGAAAGCACACTCTTCACACCAGCACTAGGGGGAGCACATTGTATACAGACACCAATAGAGATAGTGCACTGTCTATAGCCACCACTAAATGTAGCACACTGTATATACCACCACCAGAGGGAGCACACTGTAGAGAAATCACACAGTCCATACCAGCACTAAAGGGAGCATACTATGTACACTACCAATACAGGGAGAAAACTAAATACACCACCATTAGAGGGAGCACACTCTATACACCATGACTAGAGAGATCACATGGTTATACCACCACTAGAGACGGTACACGGTATATACCCACAATAGAGGCAGCACAATGTAAACACCACCCTTAGTGGGAGCACATTGTATACTGCTACCAATAGAGGGATCATACTGTCAATACCACAATTAGAGAGAGAAATCTGTATATACAAACACTAGAGAGAGCACACCGTATACTGCCACCACTACAGGCATCAGGGGCGGATTGGCCATAGACCTTACAGGGAAATTTCCCAGTGGGCGATGACCTGGGGGCCGCCAGTCCTCCTCTCTGCCGTTGCCGTATACATAATGATCTCTAAGCAGTAATTAACACTGTGAGAATCAGGTACCCATGTACCCGACCAGTGACCGCACATGCCCTCTTGAATTCAACTGTTCTGGCCCACATGTCACCTCTTAAGCCCACTGCTCTATATCTTAATCAGAGACGAGAGGAAGAGGAAGACAGAAAATGGCAGCTATTGGTGGCCACCACAGAGGGACAGCGTTTGGGGCAGTATACTGTTCTGCACTGTGGTATATGGTTATGATGGGATGGTATTTTGCCCTATGGTATTGCTAAACACCTCTACCTGTCTAGACCTACGGATGACGTGATGACGTAGTGGACGTCGCGCTCCCGGCTTCCCCGACTACTCAGCTACCCCGCCGCTTTGACCATGCTGGCGTCCTTGTGCCGAATCCTCCCTGCACCCTCTCTGTGACCCTCTCTGTGACCGGGTGTTGATTGCTGTTGAGCTGTGGCGTTGTTGCCTCTCGTCTAAGCCTGCCACTCTGCTGCTACCGACTGCTGGGCTCGGATGCGGGGGCTGCCTTTGGCTTTCTGCTGGTTCTGCCGCTCCTGCCGCTTCCTCCTCTTACCCTCCATGTCGTCGTGAACAGTCTGCTATTTGGAGTTTTTTTTTTCCCCACCGTGGAGTGCGCCTCCGGTTCCTGCTGATCTGCTGCTCCCCTCTTGGTGTCAGAGTGAGTAACCTCTGTGTTCCCCCTACCTGATGGTTTGTTGGAGAAGATGTTAAGGTGAAGAATTATACCTAGGACTGTTGCCGATTTTTCTTGCTCTCTCCTTTTGTTATTTTACACGATCTGCCTCTCTCCTCGTGTTCTCAGCTTTTTTCCTCGATTTGTTATGTCTCCCCTTTGATGTTGTGGTGACTAACCTCCCCATGACTGCTGACTCCTACTAACCTTGACTGGAGATTGATAAAGTTTCCTATGATTATAACAAAGTGAACTATAGAGTTTAAAGCATAAGGTGGAAAAAAAAAAAAAAAAGGAAAAAAAAAAAAAAGGAAAAAAAAAAAAAGAGGTGAAAGAGTATAAAGAAGAGCGGACAAAAAAAAAAAAAGGGGGAGGAAAAAAAAAAAAAGAGGAAAAAAAAGAAGAAAAGAAAACAAGAACTAACAAGAAGGCAGTAGGAAAAAAAAATAGGAGGGGGGATAAGGAAAAAAAATAAATAAATAAAGAGAGCAAAGAAGAAAATATATATACTTAAAAGGAGAGAAAGAGGCGGAATAAGGGGGAAAAAAAAAAAAAAGAGAAGAAAAAAATAAAATAAAATAAATTTAGTAAAAAAAAAAAAAAAAGGAATAAGATATGGGCCCAAAAGCCTTTAGGCGCTCGACTGATCTATCAGGTCAGAAACACGGGTCCAAAACTGCTGAACCAACAAAACTGGACCAGTTTCTGAGGTCTCCTAGGGTCAATACGAGGGGCGGACAAAAGGAATTTTTCGCAAAAAAAAATGATGATTCAGAGGTAACTGTGCTAGAAACACAAAAAGGCGCTAGATACCCTGAAGAAGAAGATGGCATAATGGGGGAAGTTATCCCTAATGACAACTCTTCTCCGCTGGAAGAAATACTCCTAGCAGTTAAACAGAACGGGGATTTAATACAGGCGGTCACAACCCAACTTGGGTTTATTCAAGTTGATGTGGGACTAATAAAAGATGATTTGTCCAAAATGCGAGACAGAGTCAACATCCTTGAGAGTTCCGTCACCCTTATACAGAAGGAATCCAAAAAAATAAATACGGAAGTTTCCGCATTTAAAGCGGAATATAATCTTTTGAAGAAAAAGGTAGTGGACCTTGAGGATAGGTCACGAAGATACAATGTGAGAATAATAGGGATTCCAGAGGGTGTGGAAGAGAAAAATCCAACCCAATTTGTACAGAAATTAATTCTTGAGAACTTTGGGAAAGAGTCATTTTCTCCTCTTTTTATGATTGAAAGAGCTCATCGGGTCCCAGGAGGAAAACCAATTCCAGGGAGACAACCTCGGACAATCCTTGCTAAATTATTGACTACAGGGGACAGAGATGTCCTCCTGAGAAGGGCGAGGGAAGCTTCACCGGTTTTGTACAACGGGATTAGACTGGCCTTTTTCCCTGATTTTTCGAAAGAAATACAAGAAAAGAGACGCACATTTATGACTGTTAAAAAGAGGCTAAGAGAAAGGGATATTATATATTCTCTTATATTCCCGGCCAAATTGCGGATTGTTTTTGAAGATAAAACCCTTTTTTTTGACACCTCAGAAGAAGCCGCGGACTGGCTTGATCGAAACAATGGATGACTCAATTGGGTTATGATCTGGCGGGAATAATTAATTAGTATTATAAGGGGCTTATACCCCTAAATGTTGTTTTCTTTGCTTCTTAATGGCGGTGCGGGGGTGGCTGAGTGGGGGGAGTGTCGAGGGTTGGTCATAGGAAAGAAATCTACTACAATATGTGGTGGATTGCTTGTGGGAGGGGGGTGAGGGGGGGGGGTTGGGTTGTGGTGCGTCAAAGTGGGTGTGGTTTCCCTTTTTTCAGTTTACTATTTTTTTTTCTTTTTTCTTCTTTTCTCCCTCTCTCCTGATCCTCCATTTAACCATTGTTGATGACGATGATTAGAATTTTTGCTTGGAATGTACGAGGTTTGGGGGAAAGAGGTAAGAGACAAGCGGTTTTTGACCTGACTCAGGCCCATCTACCAGCAATAGTCTGCCTGTTAGAGACCCATCTTACTGAGGAGACCACTAGAGTGGTCGACAGGGGATGGGCTGCGCATACGTATCATTCTACCCTCACCAATTACTCGAGAGGTGTTACGGTGTTGATACATAGACTTATAGACTTCGTTTGTGAGGCATCCTCTGTCGACCAACAGGGGAGATTTATTTTTTTATATTGTCGGTTAGGGGGAGAGTTATGTATTTTGGCCTTTGTCTATATCCCTCCGCCATTTTCTTTTTTGGTTCTTAATTCTCTTCTATTATTTATGGATAAATGGCCAGAATGTCCAACACTGATTATTGGCGATTTTAACTGTGTCATCGATCCTCTACGTGACAGGGTTTCTATGAGTGCTGGGAGAGACAGTCCGGTCCAGGGGTCTCCCCTGGCACGGTTTTGCCTGGAGGCTGGATTTGAGGACGCTTGGGAACATCTGGGACAGGGGAAAAGGGTTTTTTCATGCTTTAGTAAAGCAGGTAAATCGTTGTCCAGAATAGATCTTGTATTGATAAATAGCAAATATGTGAAACTGATAAAACGAATGAAATATGAAACAAGGTCAATATCTGACCATTCTCCGCTATTACTTGAATTATGCTTGTCTCAGGAAAGATATACACCAAAACTTTCCTTTAGACTAAACCCTTACTGGCTATCAGTTATAAAGACACATGATATAATTCAAAATGAAATAGGCCGATTCTGGGATATTAACTACGGCTCAGCAAAAATTCAAGTGGTATGGGATACCTTTAAGGCGTACATGAGGGGACTAATGGTTAGTAATATCACGAACCTTAGAAGGGAATACGGAAAAAAACAGAAAAATCTAGAAAAACATGTAGTGTCGGCGACAGAATCCTTCCATATAAATAAGACGGAGAAGAATAGGGAAAATATGCAAAAAGCCACACAAACATATGCTAATTTTTTATTGGATAAGGCCCAACAGAATCTTTTCTTTAAAGGACAAAAATATTTTTCAGAGTCTGGGCGACCTGGTAGACTTCTCTCCAGAGTAATCTCCAATCAACATCCCAAAAAACATATAGACAAGGTTCGAGTGAGGGATGGTAGGATAGTCACTAGACAGGGTCCGGTGGAGAAGGCCTTTCTTGATTATTTTCTTGATCTGTATAAGGCTGATTCTAACATTACAGATGATAAGATAGATTTCTATTTAGATAGGATCAACTTTTCAACTATTACTGAGACGCAAAAGAAAGCATTAGAATTGGAGGTCTCAATTCAGGAACTTGAGGGAGCTATTAAACTATGTTCAGCTAATTCTACTCCTGGTTCAGACGGGCTTCCATATGAATTTTATAGTAAATACGGGGACTGTATTTTTCCTAGATTATTGGAGGTCTTTGCTGAATCAATGGAGGATGGGATGTTACCAGATTCAATGATGGAGGCTACAATAATACTAATTCCAAAAAAAGGCAAGGACCCTCTAGATCTAGAATCTTATAGACCAATTTCACTGCTTAATGCAGATGTAAAGCTTTTGGCGAGGGTCCTTGCTACAAGGCTTTCTGGGGTCATCTCCTCCATAGTCCATCCGGATCAGAGCGGTTTTATTCAAAATAAGGGTACACATCATAATTTACATCGGCTCTTTTCTAATATCCAGGCCCCTGGGGGGACCGCCCGCTCCATCCTGTCATTGGATGCCTCTAAGGCCTTTGACAGGGTGGAGTGGCGTTTCCTCTGGAAGGTTCTTGCTAGGATGGGCTTTGGAGAGAGGTTTATACGCATTCTTAAGTTATTGTATAGATCCCCAAGGGCTAAATTGAGTCTTAATGGAATTCTGACTAGTTGTATCGAGTTAAACAGAGGCACCCGTCAGGGTTGCCCATTATCTCCCTTACTATTCGATATGTATATCGAACCCCTTGCGATGGCCATCAGGCAGGACGATCAGGTTAAAGGATTTGGTACGCTAGGAATACAAGACCGTATCTCATTATATGCAGATGATGTTCTGTTTTTTATAGATCACACGGAAACTACTCTCCCCAGGATTATTCAAATGGTTAAAGCATTTGGTGAGGTGTCTGGTCTTCTTATAAACTGGGCCAAGACCAGTCTGCTCCCAATAGAGCCCCTGCCACAGAAAGAGGTTCCTGTTACACAGTTGGATATTGTTGATACTTTTCAATATTTGGGTTTGACTATATCGCCTCGGGTCGAAAACTTTGTAGAACTTAATTTGATCCCCATAATGGTAAAGATTAGAGCTAAAATAGGGATCTGGCTGAAACTTCCCCTGTCTAGAGCTGATCGAGTTTCACTGGTTAAAATGGTGATATTACCACAATTTCTTTATGTGCTCAGGAATACACCTATTTGGATACAAGACAAACATTTTAAACTTATGGAAAGAATAATTAATGACTTAATATGGGGAAGAAAGCGAGTTCGAATTAAGTTGGAATATTTGTATAAATCAGTGGAGTGCGGGGGTTTAAATCTCCCCTACTTTAAGGGGTATTTTATTGCAGCCCAGTTATTGATGTGCTATGAATCAGAGAACAGCGCACTGCTGGGGAAGTTGGTAAATAGTCACGCTCACAATAATATTTTCACCTTGTTGGAATCTGGTCTATTGAAGAGTTATGAGCAAGGCTATAGAGAGACTATAAAATTACTCCTTAAAGTGTGGGCTACAACTAGGACATGGTTGAAGGTTAAGGGTTCACTTACATTTACGCCTCTTTGGCATAATTTGTATTTACAAAGGCTGGATGAAATTGCAGCTGACAAATTTTGGCAGAAGAATAAAATTTTATATATTTCACAGGTAGTTAAAGATAGAGAAATTAAACCCTTTATAGAAATGACACATAATATAAAAAATCTTTCATGGTTTAGGTATTTTCAATTGCGATCTGTGTTATCTAGTTTGGATGATAAGCGGCTGTTGGATATAGATAATTTATCCTTTTTGAATGATTGGGTAGGGGGCACACTTTCTAGAATAAAAATTTCAAATATATATAAGTTATTACTTAAGGTACGGTTTAGTGATATACACTCACCAGGACAAAAATCGTGGGAGGTGGATTGTCCGAATTTACAAATAGAAGGGTGGGAGAATATTTTTGGGAATTTATCTTTATTATCCCAGAACTTTAACCATGTTCTAATACAATTCTATATTTGCCACAGACAGGGGCGTAGCGTGGGGGGGGCCGGAGGGGCCGTTGCCCCGGGCGCCAAATTGCAGGGGGCGCCAGGCATCCGAAATTTCAATGAGGGCTACGGGAGCCTATGGCTCCCGTCCCCTCCGTTATGCCCCATAGGCTTCAGGCCACTAGGCCTGAAGCCTATAAGGCAGTAGAGGCGAGCGACGCAGGACTCGGTCACGATAACCTCACTGTGACCTCCTGCGTCGGGTCTCGCGAGATGACGCGATGACGCGGCGCAGGAAGGCACAGTGAGGCGTTCGTGACCGCCTGCGGCGGGAACAAGCGGGTATGGAGATAGGTAAGTATTTTTTTTTAATGTTAACTTACCTAATTGCAGAGGCTCTGGCGGCAGTATGGGGGGTGGGAGAGGAGAGGAGAGGACTGGAGCAGAAAGGCTTCAATGGCATTGGCACAGCAATAAGAGGGGCGATTATATTAGCAAAGAGGGGGGCCAGTACATTAATAACAGAGGGGCCATTACATTAATAACAAAGAGGGGGACATTACATTAGCAAAGAGGGGCCAGTACATTAATAACAGAGGGGCCAGTACATTAATAGCAAAGAGGGGGACATTACATTAGCAAAGAGGGGGCCAGTACATTAATAATAAAAAGGGGGCCATTATATTAATAATAAAGAGGGGGCCAGTACATTATTAATAAAAAGGGGGCCATTATATTAATAATAAAGAGGGGGCCAGTACATTATTATTATTAATGTAATGACCCCCTCTTCATTATTAATGTAATGACCCCCTCTTTATTATTAATATAATGGCCCCCTCTTTATTATTAATGTAATGGCCCCTCTTTATTATTAATGTAATGCCCCCTCTTTATTATTAATGTAATGACCCCCTCTTTATTATTAATGTAATGACCCCCTCTTTATTATTAATATAATGGCCCCCTCTTTATTATTAATATAATGACCCCCTCTTCATTATTAATGTAATGGCCCCTCTTTATTATTAATGTATTGGCCCCCTCTTTATTATTAATATAATGGCCCCTCTTTATTATTAATGTAATGACCCCCTCTTTATTATTAATGTAATGGCCCCTCTTTATTATTAATATAATGACCCCCTCTTCATTATTAATGTAATGGCCCCTCTTTATTATTAATGTATTGGCCCCCTCTTTATTATTAATATAATGGCCCCTCTTTATTATTAATGTAATGACCCCCTCTTTATTATTAATATAATGGCCCCTCTTTATTATTAATGTAATGACCCCCTCTTTATTATTAATATAATGGCCCCTCTTTATTATTAATATAATGACCCCATCTTTGTTATGAATGTAATGACCCCCTCTTTGTTATGAATGTAATGACCCCCTCTTTATTATTAATGTAATGACCCCCTCTTTGCTAATATAATGGCCCCCTCTTTGTTATTAAAGAGAGGGCCAGTACATTAATAATAAAGAGGGGGCCATTATAATATACAGGGGGAATGAAAGCTATCTGTCTGGCTCTAGCTCAGTATTGGGGGGCAGCAGGATGACAGTGTTGAAGGAAGGAGAGCATGATAGTAAAGTGAGGAACCTAAATTTTTTTCGGTGAAACTCTGCAGAGACGAGAAGCGGCTGAAAGAAGTTATCATGGCGGTCTTATCTCTGAATGAAGACGTCGAGGAGAGTCTACATCACAGGAGACGTCACTGGATGTAACAGGTATGGTGCGGTATTCTACTGTAATAATAATGTCCATCCACATATCTGTTTCATGGTAGGGTTGGGGGAGAAGATTGAGAATTTGGCCCATACTGCCGCATTCTGGCCCCAGACTTCAGGTCACACTGTACGTGTTCAGAATTCTGGGGCCTCACACCCATCTACTACATTATCTGTACTCAGAGAGTTATCTCTGTGTTATCTGAGGTGTAACATAGGACTGCTAGTGATCTACTACAGTATCTGTTAAAAGTGGCGTGCCTGGGGTAGGCGCGGGGGGGGGGGGGGCGCAATTTTTGGCTTGCCCCGGGTGCTGGCAACCCACGCTACGCCACTGGCCACAGATTATATTTAACTCCCCTATGGATGAATAAATGCGGGTTAAGAGACACGTCCAACTGTCCCAAATGTGACACTGTAGGAGCAGACTTTCTCCATATGATATGGACCTGTCCAGAACTTATAAATTACTGGAATGGTATCAATAATTGTATTATGTGTAAACTAAAAATTCGAATTCCTTTTGAACCACAAGTATTTGTTCTTAATGATCTTTCCAAACTAAAAAATCATAAGTATCAAAAGATCTTCCTGAGTAGAATATTGATGTTGGCTAGAGTTTTGATCAGTCGGACCTGGTTTGCCCGATCCATTCCAGACATAAATACATGGACAAATTTAATTGATATGGTAAAGAACTACGAGAAAATTATATATAGACGGAGGGAAATTGAACACCAGTGGAGTAGGATATGGAGTGGTTGGAGGTCCGATTAGCTGAGGTCAAGTTGTTTTATATATAGGGGTCCTACTTTGACGCACCACAAATCGGGGGGGAGGGAGGGGAGGGTTTTCTAAATGTTATGAAAAGACGAGCTGAATATATTTATATTTATACATAATTAGTTGGGTCACTAAGAATTGAGAGATTGTAATGACTTTGTTTTACTGTAAATGTTCTGCAGTTTTCCCAATAAATTTTTTGGAAATAAAAAAAAAAAAAAAAACACCTCTACCTGTGTTGTCATGCCTTCTGTCAATTTGGACCCGCCTACAACATGGGGTCACTTTTAGTTTTTTTCCAGAGCCACTTCAAGCTCCCAGTCTGTCCCTGACCACCATTTTTTTTAATTTTTTTTTATAATGTTTTATTTTCAAAGAGATAAATAGGTATCAACAATCTTTCATTTCAATATCACCCGACAACAGAATATAAATACAATAATGAAATCATCTCGTTTTATACTTAAATTCCTCCCCCTATCCCTCCCTCCACCCCCCGTTTCTTTCCGCGGAGTCGCTGTATCTACACCGGCTGTCATTATTTCCAGTTACCCCAGATCCGCAGCCAAGCTGCCTTTTTCCCAGCAGTTTGAGCTAAAATGTATTCATACTGCCTAACCCTATTCATCCGTTCCATCCACTCCTGAAAATTGGGGTATTTTATAGTGCCCCAGTATTTAACGATTATTATTTTGGCCAGTGCGGTGCCCCGAAGCCAAAGTCTCTGCTCAGTTTTATTTTTATCTGTCTCTGGGAATGTACCCAGGATAGCAAAATCAATGCAAGCTTGGTACTTCATAGAAGAGCTATCCTGCAATTTCCGAAATATTCGGATCCAATACTCATTTATCCCTGGGCATTCCCACAGCAGATGTTTATAATCTCCTCCATCTTTACCACATTTGTAGCAGTTCTGTTTCCTGTCTTTATAAATAATATGGAGTAATGCTGGTGTATAATAGAGACGATGTATGATTTTCAGAAGGATCCATGCTTGAGCGGGTGAAACAGTCGATTTTTTTATATTTCTATACACTGTGTTCCACGGGATGGGTTCCCCCTTTTGTAAATCTCTTTCCCATTTAGCCTCACCCCTAAAAGTAATCCTATTTGTGTATTCATATTTTAATTTAGCATAAATATGTGATATAGAAGTATTGACCGTCATATCTTGACAAACATCTAAAAAAGTGTTCTTTACAATGTTCAAATAGTTCTTATTCTCCGTGTAGTGTATAGCATGACGGAGTTGTTCATATCGAAATTTATTAATAAATCCTAATTCAGTGTCTAGTAAAAAATTTATTTAAGGGCTTAATTTGTCCTTTATGAAAAACTTGTGCAATTAAGTATATCCCATGTTTTTCCCAATATTCAGCGTCACCCAGTTGCATAACTTGTGGTAAGTTTACATTCCCCCACAATGGGGTGTAATGGACTGCTTCAAAAACACCCACCATATCTCTAACTTGTTGCCAAATATATCCAAGCATTCTACTAAACGGGTTTGTTATTGTTTTCTGCTTGAAAATACCAGTTTCGAGAATGTGAAATAGATCCTCCCGGCGTCTGCATTGCTCCCCATAGAGAGATCGAATGCATTTATTCCTTCGATTCCTCACACACCATCTCAGTTGGGCAGCCAGGTAGTATCCTTTCAGAAAAGGGATGGATATTCCACCCTCCTCTTTATACAGATATTGTATCTTAATTCTGACCCTTTTGCGGCCCCATATCAATTCGTTAAAGAGGGTCTCTAATTTATTGAAAAATGTATCTTCTATCGTGATTGGGCTAGCGTTGAATACATATAGTAACATTGGTAACAGTGTCATTTTTATAAGAGCTATACGATTAATTTGTGATAAAGGAAGTTTTAGCCATATTCTCATTTTTTCCTTAACTCTGTCTATTATTGGGAGTATATTCAATTTCGTATAGTGTTCCAATTTGGTCCCTATCTGGATGCCCAGATAGAATAGGGAGTCTGCTGGGGTCAATATACTATCCCGGAAATTATGGCCCAGTGGAACCGGGCGTCTTAATGGAAGGAATTTGGACTTCTCCCAGTTTATCTCATATCCAGATAGATATCCGAACTCATCCAGACTTTCCATGACCCTGGGCAAGTTCTTGTACCCCTTCCCCCAAAAAAGCAGCATATCCTCTGCATAGAGACTTATTTTGTCGGCTTCTCCCTCACACCCAAAACCCGATATTTCCCCGTCTGCTCTGATTTTACATGCGATTGGCTCCAGAAACAACGAGAAGAGCAAGGGGGAGAGGGGGCAACCCTGGCGTGTTCCACGGGTTAAAGGGAAGGGGACAGAGTATTCACCATTAATTCGGACCCTGGATACCGGGTTTTGATACAGAATGCGGACCCATCTGGAGAAATATTCCCCTATTTTAACCCGCGACATCACTCTCCAAAGGAAGGGCCACTCCACCCTGTCGAAAGCCTTAGCGGCATCCAAAGACAGGATGGAGCAGTCCCCCCCATCCTCCATCTGGATATTCAAAAAAGCCCTCCTTACGTTATCCTGTATGTTCCTTTTGGGGATAAACCCGGTTTGATCTGCAAGCACGACTTTGTGGATAACTGTTTTTAATCTGTTGGCTAACAATTTGGCAAGAATTTTATAATCTGTGTTCAACAGAGAGATGGGGCGATAGGATGTAACTGACAGCGGGTCTTTCCCTCTTTTGGGGATTAATGTGATGGTTGCTTCCATCCATGAGGGTGGTAAGGACCCCATTATCCAAGATTGATTTAATACCTCCAGCATTTGGGGAAGGATAACTCCCTCATGTTTCCGATATAATTCGAATGGGAAGCCGTCCACCCCTGGGGACGTATTACCCCTGATTGATTGCAGCGTGGTCTGCAACTCGGATAATTGAATTGGCCTATTCAGCCAATCAATATCTTGTTGGTCACATTCGGGGATCTTAATATTATCTAAATATTGGTCCATTTTTTCCCCCTGATTTTTTGGCCCGGCTTGATATAACGTCGCGAAATATTGAGTAAATTCCTTTAAAATGTCATCTGGATCTCGTAGAATATTTCCTGCCTCTGTCCTAATTCCAATGATATTATTACTCCCTCTTTGGTTTTGTACTATCATGGATAATAGTCTGCTTGGTTTGCCGGACTCGCTAAAGCTTCTCAACCCTGAAAAAAACATTTTGTTCTGTGCTTTTTTATAGAGATATTGTTTATATTCCTCTTGTACTTTTTTAAGTTGAAGTTGTTTCTCTGAGGTGTTTACATTGGTACTCTCATTCATTATCTGATTGAGCTTCCCTTCTATTTCTTTTTGAGTTTGGGCAAAGAAGTTTTTCTGTTTCCTAATTTCGTGTGAATATATACCCCGAAGGTATGCCTTAAGCGAGTCCCAGACAATATGAATGTGTGTTGAGTGGACATTGTTGCTCCAAAAGAACCTTATTTCTTAATTAATCTTATCCAGATCTCTTATTAATGTCATCCAGTGGGGGTTAAGTTTAAAAATTCTATTTAAATTTGGTTTATTAGGACTATCCAGTGTTACCGTAACCGGGCTATGGTCAGAGACCCCATGACACTCATAATTCATTTTTTTAATCTTATTAATGAGCCCGGGGCTGGCGAGGGCCAGATCAACTCGAGACATGGACCTATATGTATTGCTGAAACATGAAAAAACTTGCTTATCTCCATAGAGAGATCTCCATATATCAACCAATGCCATCTCTTTACATATTCTGGATAATACCGTACTTGGACCAGAATTAACTTCATATTTAGTTACAGTGGAGATCCTATCTTTTTTTATGTCCATGACCGAGTTGAAGTCGCCCATCACCAGCACCGGGCACTCCTCCCATGCTGCAATGTATTCCATCAATTTACATAATACCGTTGTTGTGAAAGGGGGTTGAATGTATAGAAAAGCCATAATTCTCCTCTGCCCCTGCCAATTACAGTGCAAAAAGATATACCGGCCCTCTTGGTCAATTAACTGTTCTATTGGTTCATAGTCTACCTGTCTATGAATATAGACACTGATTCCCCTGGAGTATGTAGAGTAACAGGAATGATATTCATGAGATGCCCATCTCCTTCCACCCAGCGCCGCTACTTTTTCACCTGTAAGGTGAGTTTCTAACAAGGCCACTACTGCTGGTAGGTGTCTAGAAACCAGATCAAACACTACACATCTCTTAATTTTATCTGCGAAACCACGGATATTCCAAGTCAATATTCTAGACATTTTTTAGTGGTGGGACAGCACTGGGTGGAGGAGCAAGGCCCCCCCGACCCCAACAGTTCCCCGCGGAAAGAAACCACCCCCCCCACACCCCAGTCCCATTCTGACCTGCGAGTCGCAGACTGCGGCTCATAGGTCTCTAACTGTAGGCTATCCCCCCCCCTCCCCACCGACGACCCCCCCGGCTCCCCCCCAGCGCAGCCACGAACAGATTATTTAATGCCCTGAGCATCCATCCAATCAGCTACATCACTTGGGTTGGAGAAGAATTGAACGGTTTCTTTATAGATAACCCGTAGTTTCGCGGGGTACATCATGGAGTATTTTAATTGAGCTTGTATCAGTCTCTTTTTAACGTCTTTATATTCTCTTCTTTTATCTTGCGTGACTTTGGAAAAGTCCGGGTATATCTCTATGTTAGCGTCATTGTATTTCACCGTTTGTATCTCTCTTTTCCACCTAAGGATATTATCCCGATCCCTTGAAGAGGTCATTTTAACTAATATAGGCCTTGGTGCTAGCCCTGGTGGAGGTTTTCTTGTTGGAATGCGGTGTGCTCTCTCCACTATAGGTGTTGCGTCCGCTCCTGTGCCTGTTACATTGTTTGAAAACCATTTTTGTATAAAACTTATGGGATCATCTTTTTCTGCTCCTTCCGGGAATCCCACTAATTTAAGATTATCTCTCCGGGATCTGTCCTCCAAATCCGCCATTTTTTCCTTCAGAGCCTTATTGTCACTCTCTACTGTTGCCATCCTTTTTTTAATCTGCCTGGATTCTTTTTGCAATTCTGTAGTGAGGGTCTCGTACTCTTTAATACGTTGCCTCATTTTATTTAAATCATCCCGTATTACCGAAATGTCGGACTGCACTGCTGCCACCGTTATGGTCAACGTACTTAATGATTCATTAGTTGTTTTAACGGCTTCCAGTATACCCGCTAGTTTGTGGTCTATATTACTCATCTGATTATCAGCTTCCGTTACATGATTTCCTCCCGCCTTCTTTAGCGAGATTTCACTCTCTTCATCGTCCCCCATCTGTGATATTAGTTTCTGGTTACCCCTTGTCTTGGTTAATGGAGGTGGGGATTTGAGGTATTTATCAAGCTGCGTTCTTACCGCTCCCCCTTTGGGTGAGGTGGTTCCAATAAACTTTCTGTTTTGTAATTTGGGGGCCATTTTTTTTTTTTTTTTTTTTTTTTTATAATTTTCCTTCCCCTTTCCCCCTTTTACACGTTTGAAACACAGTATTACTATACACACAGTCAAAGGCGTCTTATAACACCCAGGCAGAATAAATAAATCCGGGGGACTTGTAAGTAGAGCATATAGAGCCCCAATATCCTGAAAAAGTCTCCAGAAGTATGAGGTTTTCACCCCTAAGCGATGCAGCGCAGTGTCCCGTAGCGGGGTATCAGCAGCGTTAATATACACTGATGTGACTAGTGTATCATCCAAAGCGAGCCACTTAATCACAACTGTTATCACAGCGGTCTCACAGAGGGATCGCGTAGGCCCACTCAAAAACCGGCCAACACCATATCAGCAGATAAAAAAAAAGGGGGTGACAACCTCTCCCAGCCGGACAGTACCCCTCTCTTCAGGGCCCCTCAGAGAGCCGGGCAAATAGGGCTTCAAAAACCACACACATATATGCACTCAAAGTCAAACGGCCAGTCCTTGTGGGCGGCAATGGCAAAATGGGGCTCCCCAGAGTGACAACACACCGGGGGACGTCTACTCACACCTCTCCGCGCAGCGACTACCGGATTCGGGACACCACGTGAGTCCTCCAATTCAGAGCAGGCACCGATGGATCCACCTGGAACGATGAGGACCTCTGATAGAGACCCCGGACAACCAGCCCCCAACGTCGGTACAGCGAGGAAAGCAGCAACACTCTGAAGTGTAAATGGAGACCCCGGACATCTAGCCTCCGACGCCGGCACAGCGGAGTGAACAGCAGCGCTCCAGGATGTGATGAGAGGATCAGCTGAGCCAGCAGCAGACTCCGTAGGTAGGTCTCTTTCAGCAGGGAATCGGGTAGCTCGCCCACAGCATCGTCGCGGCGTCATCACGGTGGAAGCGGGAGCCGGAGCTGGCACCATGGGAGGGGGCGGACCGCTGCACACCCGTCTACTCACGTCATGCCGCAGCGCCTCCCTGTTGCTTTGACACACTTAGTTAGATACCACCATTAGTTAGAGAATCCTGTATACACTGCCACTAGCGAGAGATCGTTTGTAATCTCTGAGTGACAAAACATGAAATACTAGGCCAAAACAGGAGCCAGCACATCACCTTAGTCTTAGTGTGTGTTGGGGGGGGAGGATAATCTCACAGTAGTTTGAATGCAGAGAGAAGAGGCCCCATATCGCTTTGTGTTCCGATACTGCATTATTTCCAAAGTCATTTTTAGAGTACAGTGTCTTTCTTGCACCTCTCTGTCTTTTGGTTCCAGAAAGCAGACTTGCAAACTGTTCCATTTATTGTGTGACTGTGTACATTAGGCCTAAAAACATTAGGAATATGAAAGGGTTCCAAAAGAAAAACCCAAGGCAAGGCCCAAGAATGTGGGTAGTAAGAGCACCAGCTATCCAGCCTGTAGTAGTAGTAATAGTAGTAGGGCCCAATTGTCCCTGGCCTTGAAAAGGTGCATTATTTGTTATCATTGAGGAGAAAGAGGATGAGATTGTGGATTGGATGGCTCACTCCTGCTCTCAGTTGCAGAAGGATGACACAGGGGTTATTTAAGAGTCTGACACCGTGCCTTGGAGCCAGGGTTCACAGCATTCCTCCTGCTCCTCATGCTTGCCGCCTCAGAGAAGGTTTTCAGTGGAGCCCTCCCTGCCCCTTACTAGCAAGGCAACTTCCTTTTTCCTAACAAATGGCAAGAAAACCCCACCTGGCCTTACAGAAGATAAGAAAGACAGTTTCACTGTTGACGACTTGAGTGAGAGCAGACAGTGTTTATACTGCCCTGAGGAGAAGGTTCAGGAGGGTGCGGGGAACCCCAGGCATTGCTATGCTGGTAATAGTGGCATCCGTAGCCACGGAACTTGGAGTGAAAGTGGACTTTGGGGCAAATGCAGACCATGATATCTCACAATCTGATAAAAGCGGCATGGAGGGTGAGGACTCTGATGGTGATTGTGTGTTGGACAGGAGCTGGGAGACAGATAATGGTGCTTAGGAGCAGGCAATATCAGAGGAGGAAGGTGGTAGCAGCAGCAGCAAAATAGAGAAGAATTGACGTACCTCCCAAAGAAGTAGAAGGAGGAAATCTGCTTTGGGATCTGGTAATGCTGCTGACACTGTGGATGCATTGGGCCAGGTACCACAGCTCTACAGAACCACATGAAGCAGCATTACCCCATGCTATGGGCAAACAAAGGTGGTGGCCAGCTACCGCAAGAATAGTTTCCTCCTTTTCTAGGTCTCCCTTAAGGCAGCCAAACCACATGCACGTGCAGTACGACGGTGTCTTTATCATTGTCATCACTTTTCTGCTTCTCCCGCTCAGAATCTTGTTCCTCCTTCTCTCTGTCATCAGTTATTGATAATGGAATGCGAGGCCAGGAAACAACTCTGCACACACAGTAATCTGCTGCTACTGAAGCTTAATTCCCATCTGGCCAAGTTGCTGGCAGTGCAGTCGCTGCTGTACCATTTAGTAAAGTCTCCTGCCTTTAGGGAGGTGATGGCATTCACTCAGCCTCACTGGAAGATACCCAGCTGCCCTTATTACTCCCAAAAAGCCAGCCCTGCCTTGTACTCTCACATGGCAGAGAATGTGGACCCCTCCATGTGATTGTCGCCATGCAGCAAGGTGCATGCCATGGTGTGAAGGTATGGAAATATGCTTTGCTTTTGACTAAGGGCTAAGTAAAGTTAGAGTTAACAGCAATTAAATTCATGAAAGACAACTTGTTTTATTTTTTATTTTTTTATTTTTTTATGGGTTAAGGGTGGGGTTAGGGGTGGGGTTAGGGATAGGGATAGGGAAAAAGTATATTTTTTTATTTTTAATATTTTTTTTGTTTTTTATGTTTTATTGTTTTTTTAATGTTTTTATTGTTTTTATGTATATGATTTCCTTAGAACATCTTCATGTTTTTGATTGCAGCTCAGGAAGGCAGCATCATAAGGGCAACCTCAGAAGGGAACCATGAGGAATAGATTGAATTAAGGCCCCTTTTCCAGATCTGGCTCAGATGTTCTTGAGATGTTCTTTGCATCACTGGCCTCCAGGTCTTCTATAAGAATTATCCAGTCCTCCTTGATGTTACCAGGGAATCTGATGGTAAGACACTGTACGGAGAAGACATAAAACAGGACACATTATCTGTGCAATCCGCTCATGTCTACTCCATCACGAGGTGCTCAATAGTGGTGCCTATTATTAAAGCCCCGTGTGTGCCCCCTATAAGAACAAGAAGAGATACATTCTACAGAGTTGCCTCCCTAAGACAACCCCTTATAGTCTATGAATAAATATGGATGTCCGGGAAGGGGACCCTGCTATAAACTGTAGGTCGTAATGTAGAGGTAAGTATCAGCTGCTACAGACCATCCATGAATGATATGGGAGGTTGTGTGATACTACATGAACAGTATAGCGGTTGTCTTCCTAAGGACTTCCTGTCATCTAACTGCTGCCGCTGAGATGACATCACCAGGGACAGCAGGTGAATATAGTTATGACAGCTTATAATGGGCCAGGGGGATGTGAGGAGCGGTATACCTACCTGGAAATCGCTATAATAACTCATGTAATGGAGGCAGAACCCGAATGCAATGAGCCAGTCTGAAATTACGAAGATGATATGGAAAATCTGAAAAGAAGAGAATATAAGTCTAAAGAGAAAATCCAACGGAAGACTCTGGATACTTCATATTGTGTTCTATTCTATTATTATAGTGTGTTCTGTTCTCTACATGTGTAGAAGGTTCCAGTCACTCAGGAGCGCTGTGGCCCTATCAATAGTGACAAAACTCCTAGGAGACGTCTGTTAGGAGCACGGCAGGACACGCAATAGCGACCTATGTCTGTAGAGAACATGACGGTACGTACCTGGCCGATCTGGTCTTCTTCACTGATGGCTGTAATTATCTGGCTTCCCACCACTGGAAGTAGTAGTACATAGGAAAGTAACATATTTATAGCAGAAGTCATTACTAGTCATTATATATTGATACTCCAATACTCCGCCTGTCACTGTATTACTTCTATTATGGGCCGTCCCCTCCCATGTGCCATCTCCTGCCCCTGATACCAGTCTTCTGCTATAATGCCCCGGGGTACATGGGGGCTTGGTAACAAGGGCACAAGATCTCTAAAGTTAACCCGCTGCCCTCTGTAAAGGATACTGATCAAGGTGGTGAACGATGTCACATAAGCAGATATGGTCCTGGTGTGGGACATGCAGCGGCTGCTCCTGGAGATGGGATGCAGGGCTATAGCCGTTCTGAGCTGAATTAATGCCCCGAGGACAACTGCCGATGTGACAAAGGCTTGGTGGATACACGGGAACAGTTTTCCCTAGAATGAGATATAGAGATAATATTATACAGTGGAGGAAATAATTATTTGACCCCTCACTGATTTTGTAAGTTTGTCCAATGACAAAGAAATGAAAAGTCTCAGAACAGTATCATTTCAATGGTAGGTTTATTGTAACAGTGGCAGATAGCACATCAAAAGGAAAATCGAAAAAATAACTTTAAATAAAAGATAGCAACTGATTTGCATTTCATTGAGTGAAATAAGTATTTGAACCCTCTAACAAAAAAAGACTTAATACTTGGTGGAAAAACCCTTGTTTGCAAGCACAGAGGTCAAACGTTTCTTGTAATTGATGACCAAGTTTGCGCACATTTTAGGAGGAATGTTGGTCCACTCCTCTTTGCAGATCATCTCTAAATCCCTAAGGTTTCGAGGCTGTCTCTGTGCAACTCTGAGCTTGAGCTCCCTCCATAGGTTTTCGATTGGATTAAGGTCCGGAGACTGACTAGGCCACTCCATGACCTTAATGTGCTTCTTCTTGAGCCACTCCTTTGTTGCCTTTGCTGTATGTTTTGGGTCATTGTCGTGCTGGAACACCCATCCACGACCCATTTTCAGTTTCCTGGCAGAGGGAAGGAGGTTGTCGCTCAGGATTTCACGATACATGGCTCCGTCCATTTTCCCGTTTATGCGAATAAGTTGTCCTGTGCCCTTAGCAGAAAAACACCCCCAAAGCAAAATGTTTCCACCCCCATGCTTGACGGTGGGGACGGTGTTTTGGGGGTCATAGGCAGTATTTTTCTTCCTCCAAACACAGCGAGTTGAGTTAATGCCAAAGAGCTCTATTTTGGTCTCATCAGACCACAGCACCTTCTCCCAGTCACTCTCTGAATCATTCAGGTGTTCATTGGCAAACTTCAGACGGGCCTGCACATGTGCCTTCCTGAGCAGGGGGACCTTGCGAGCCCTGCAGGATTTTAATCCATTGCGGTGTAATGTGTTTCCAATGGTTTTCTTGGTGACTGTGGTCCCTGCTAATTTGAGGTCATTAACTAACTCCTCCCGTGTAGTTCTAGGATGCTTTTTCACCTTTCTCAGAACCATTGACACCCCACGAGGTGAGATCTTGCGTGGAGCCCCAGAGCGAGGTCGATTGATGGTCATTTTGTGCTCCTTCCATTTTCGAACAATCGCACCAACAGTTGTCACCTTCTCTCCCAGCTTCTTGCTAATGGTTTTGTAACCCATTCCAGCCTTGTGCAGGTCTACAATTTTGTCTCTGACATCCTTGGACAGCTCTTTGGTCTTTCCCATGTTGGAGAGTTTGGAGTCTGCTTGATTGATTGATTCTGTGGACAGGTGTCTTTTATACAGGTGACTAGTTAAGACAGGTGTCCTTAATGAGGGTGACTAATTGAGTAGAAGTGTCTAACCACTCTGTGGGAGCCAGAACTCTTAATGGTTGGTAGGGGTTCAAATACTTATTTCACTCAATGAAATGCAAATCAGTTGCTATCTTTTATTTAAAGTTATTTTTTGATTTTCCTT
This sequence comes from Bufo gargarizans, assembly GCF_014858855.1. Classification (NCBI taxonomy): domain Eukaryota; kingdom Metazoa; phylum Chordata; class Amphibia; order Anura; family Bufonidae; genus Bufo; species Bufo gargarizans. Next base: position 226,307,500 of record NC_058080.1, on the reverse strand, counting down.
TTGATGTGCTATCTGCCACTGTTACAATAAACCTACCATTGAAATGATACTGTTCTGAGACTTTTCATTTCTTTGTCATTTGACAAACTTACAAAATCAGTGAGGGGTCAAATAATTATTTCCTCCACTGTATATACTTCTGGAGCGCAGATCCTGATAAAGAGCAGATCATGGGGGGCTAACAATGTACACGGACATCTCTCCTCTACCAGGAGTAGAAGGGGATGAGGTGAGGTCTTCTCCTGGGTCTAGATGTTTTACAAACCTGACAAATGGCTGTTGCTATTGTTACCTGCGTTCGTGGTGGTAGTGCAGACTAGTGCCACGATGCAGCCGACAGCGTCTGTTTTAACAGAGGAGAGACACGACATGTGGCTCAGTTTATGTCCAACTTTAATATCTCTTTTAATAATATACAGAAGAGAAAATAGGCAACCCTATAGGTTAACATAACAACAATTATATTCCATCTATAGTTATAACACTAACCTGTTTTAACAGAGGAGAGACATGACATGTGGCTCAGTTGATGTCCAACTTTAATATGAGCATCATCAGGCCCTAACTCTCCTCAACCAGTGTAATCATGTTAGAGCTCCCTCTAGTGTCAGGCTTACGTTTTTGTGCTGTCTGAATTTAACCCTGTTACACACTCCCCCTGTTTTTTTAATAAGTGTCTCCTGACATTTATACATGGAATCAATCATAGTTCAGAACATCGCAATCGGCATATGTTGCTGGCAAAAATTATGAACATGAGGGTATATAGATGGGCCCCTCTACGTCTGGGGAATCACAGTGCTGTTCGATCACATCTGCATGAACATTCCATTTTTGGAAAGATGGTTTTCCCAGGGTCTCATATGTGAATATCTTCTTTGGTATTTTTGTTCTCTGAGAATAGTCTGATTGTCGTGGAGGACTGTCATGTCTCTGTTCTTCAGGGACATTTGGTATAACTGCATCCTTGTCACACCGTGAATCTACTTGTTGTGAGGATGGTGCTACAGACCCTTCTGTAAAGTCTATGGGCCAGTCTTGGACTTCCTCATCTAATGAGCGATGGCTTTTCAGTTGTTCTTCTGCAAGTTCTACAGGCAGGTCTTGAACATTTTCCTCAAGCATACTGTGATTTTTCCGCTGTTGTTGTGAGGCATTGCGATCCCTAGGATGAAATTCTTCAGCCTCAGCTCGTAGTTGAGGAGTGATACCTTGCTCACTGTATTGAAACAGTTCAGGACAGTAGTAATATCCTTCATCTGAAGAATCTGAGTCTGTGCTTTCTGCATTGCTGTTTACTTCAGGTCTAGCTACTGGTCTGGGGTGAATCCTCTTCCCTGATTTTTTGGGTTTGTTTTCCAGAGGTAAATCTCTGACAGGAAGCAACAAATTGCGATGAATCACTCTTGTTGGTTTATTGCCTTTTTCTGATTCAACTTTATAAATATGTTCTGGCCCTATCTGTTCAACTACCCTGTATACATCTTTTTCCCAGTAAGTGCGGAGTTTCCCTGGCCCTCCCCGCTCCGACAATTTTCTTACAAGAACATACTCTTTCCACTGAGTTTTCTTTTCTTCTTCTAACGTCCGAAGCATTTGCAAAAGTGTTCTGTTCAGTCTCTCAACTGGGTTGCCTTGTGGGTGGTACGGTGTAGTCCTAGAATGGGCTATTCCTGACAACTGTCTCAACCTTCTAAAAAGGTGGTTCTCAAATTCCTTGCCTTGATCATGATGTAATTTTTCAGGATATCCAAATACAGGGATGAAATTGTTAAAAATCTTCTCTGCAGCTGTTTTTCCCGTTTTGTTGCGAGTAGCATATGCCTGGGCAAAACTGGTGAAATGGTCCATGACTACAAGTATGTATTCATAGCCACCTCTGCTCTTCTCCAGGTGAAGGAAATCTATTGAGACAAGTTCAAAGGGAGCACTTGTTTTAATAGCACCCAGAGGTGCCTGGTCTGGTACTGTTGGATGCTTCTGTTTGAGACAGCTACATCTTTTAGTGACATAATCTGTTATCTCTTTCTGCATGAAAGGCCAGTAAAATCTTTCTCTTGCAAGCTGCACCACTATTTTGTTCTGCCATAGTAAAATGTCACCTTTCACACTCAGTTTGCCCCAATCATGTATGAGTTGTTTCCCTCTCCTTCCCGTGTCCGTTTTGTCTTCCCTTGAGGGTACATCCTTCTTCAGTTTCAGATCCATCACCACTCGAATAGCTTTTTCTTCTGCCTGAGCAGTTCTGAGCTTATCCTTTGTAATAATTTCCTGAGGATCAATAGCTCAAAATTTTTCTTCAACTTCTGGTTCTAGGGCTAGTGACATGGCCCAAAGATCTGCTTCATCAACCCTTGCATTACTTCCTTTTCATATAGCAGAGATAGTCTGTGATGGAATCATCTTTGTAAATTCATCTTCATCTTCGGCCGTATTCAATGGCATCCTTGACAGAGTATCAGCATCTGCATTTTTCTTCCCTGGTCGATATTCAATATCAAAACAGAAATCAGCTAACTCCCCTACCCATCGGTGTCCCACGCCATTTAGTCTTGCTGATCTGAGGACATAGGTCAGGGGGTTATTGTCGGTAAAAACAGTGAAAGTGGAAGCATAGTACAGATAGTCCAGGAACTTATCACAAATGGCCCACTTCAAGGCTAAGAATTCCAGTTTACCTGAGTGCAGGTGAAAATTTTTCTCGGTGGGTGTCACTGTCCGTGAACCAAACCCAATAATACGTAGTTTATTTCCCTGATGTTGGTACAGCACTGCACCCAACCCGTCCTGTGATGCGTCAGTATGCAAAATAAATGGCAGGTTAAAGTCCGGATAAGCAAGAATTGGGGGTTTGGTTAGCAACGCTATTATCTTGTCAACAGTTTCCTGATGCTTTGTTGTCCATTGAACTGAGGTTCCTGAGGGTAACTGTTGTGTTCCTCCTGCCTTTAGATGCAGCCTCTCCTTCGCTAAATTATTTCTACTTGTTTTCTTGGATTCTTTCTTTGTCTGCAGCAAGTCATATAGAGGTTTTGCAATTCGGGAGAAGTTTTGTATAAAGCAGCGGTAATAACTCAAGAACCCCAGTAGTTTTCTCACATCTTCCACTGTCCTTGATGTTTTCTCTCTGACTGCTTGAATTGCTTCTGTATCTTTTGGGTCCAGTCGAATCCCATTGCCCGACACAAGTCGTACTAGGAACCTCACTTCTCTTTTGAAAAGTTCACACTTATTTGGTCTCAACTTAATCCCATATGCACGCATTCTCTGAAAAATCTTTCTTAAACTTTCAATATGTTCTGGAAAAGTCTTAGAATAACACAGAACGTCATCAAGATAAGGTGAGCAACATTCATCTCTCAGACCTTCTAGGGTCTCTTCCATACACCTTTGGAATGCTGCTGGGGCATTCATCAAGCCAAAAGGGATCCTCATTCATTCATGTAGCCCCCATGGTGTACTGAATGGTGTCATATGCCTTGATTCTTTGGAGGTAAACCCTTGATGGTAAGCACTTCCCTGATCCAAAATAGAGAACCATGAGAATCCACTCAGATTATCTAAAAGATCTTGAGATCGTGGTAGGGGATGCCTATCAGGTACAGTCTTCTTATTTAATTCTCTGAAGTCAATGCACAGTCTCAAGCTGCCATCTTTTTTCCGTACACATACCACAGGTGAGGAGTAAGATGATTTTGACTTGCGTATCCACCCCCTCTTCATTAGCTTCTGTATATAATCTTTTACTTCCCTGATATAAGGGTTTTGGTATGGAATTGTAGGACTTCTGCACTGGTATCTTGTCTGTTAAATTGATCTGCAGATTCAGATTAGAAATACACCCAATGTCTTCCTCCTCTTTTGCAAAAATGTCAGCCTCCTCCCACAACATCTGCCTAGCAAGTGTCTGCTCCTCTTCAGGGAGATGCTGTAGATCTACTGGTGGATTCCATTTCTTGCCTTGTAAGCTTTGGGCATTTGCTTGCATCATGGATATTGTATTCCTATTATTTTTTTTGTGTCGTTTGTTTTGCAGGTTTAATCTCATCCACAGGGATCTATCTCTTTCATAATTGGGTAGATCATGCCTAACATAGTCCTTGGTTGAATGTATACAGTATGTTTAGTGGTGTTCTGAACGGGAATCTTTATCTGTTTTGTTCGTCCCCTGTGTATCTTCACAAGTGTAGGGAATGCTTCCAGACCCTCAAGACATTGACTGGGCAATAGTGGCTCAAACAGCGCTGTTTCCTCGCCAGGCCAGGGACCAACATTACACCGAATCTCACATGATTTCCCTTTCAGGACCCTAATGCTTTGACTACCTGTATATATGCTACGTACCAACTCATTATCTTTACTCATGGGTGACAATACAAGACCCACCAAAGCATTTGCTTTACATTTTCTTACATGTAATGCCTCACTTAATAGTATGGTGACACTACTTTGATCAGAGTTACCACTGTCAGCATTTTCTTTAATCAATTCTTCAATTGCATTAAACCCTATAATTGGGGTAAAGGGGCAATGTTGGCCAACTTGCATGGGTACAACCATAGTTACCTTTCCTCTATTATTCTCAATTTTTAGTTCAAGCTCAACCCATCCATCATAAGGAATAACAGACCCATTTGCCACTTTAATTGTTAAGCATTCGTTTTCTCCTAACAATTTCCCAATAGGCTGTACTGTAGCGTGCTGCTGGTATTGTTTTATCCAGCTTGCAGCCACAATACTGATTTGGGACCCTGTGTCAACAAGTGCTTTTGTGGACACACCTCCCAAACTGCAAGTAAGCAAGCATTTATCCCCTATCAGCCTGGCTACTTTTCTCCTGTCCCCACTCTTTGGTTGGAGGGGCATTTCACTAAGCTTTGTGACTGTCTGGGACTTGCCTTGAGAACTGATCACTGGTTGTCCCTCAACTGTGACCATTCCTCGTTTCCCGAGAACCTTTTCTGTTTCATGCAGCCACGTGCACTGTGACCTTCCTGACCACATTTAAAACAATGCCAACATTTTCCTCTCCCCTCATGCACACATTGCTACATTTAGGCACAGTCTTGGGTTTAACACTGTCATTCACTACCTTGACCGGCCCATGTTCATTATTTTGTATTGCCCCTGCCTGTAGCAGCAATTGTACATTCTTTGTGAGAGCAGCAACTTGTGTTGTCAACTCTACCAGAGAGGGTTGGTTGTCACCAGCCTGGTGTATGGGTTCTCTTCCATCCTGTGTCTGGATGACATTGGCAGTAGTCAGCCTGGATCTGCCACTTAATCTGGCTTGCCTCTCTGCTTCTATTCTGGCTAGCTTGGTAACTATTTCTAGCAGCACATCATCACTTGTAGATAAATCAGAAATATATAGCTTACTCTCTCTTCTAATGTCACTATATTTCTCACTTAACCCCTGATATAACGTGTGAAGAAACACTCCTTGTACCAAATTCGTGTCATAAGTAATTGCAGCACCAACTTGTTGAGAAGACCACAAAACTTTCTGTTTTAGTCCCATAATTCTATACACAAACTTCTGCGGAGTTTCTTTATCATGCTGTTTAGCGTTCATCAGTTCCTGAAACAAGTCGGTGCCGCTCCAGTCCTGAAGATGTGAGCGCAGAAACCTTTTAAGCTCTGCTACAGAAAGATCCTCCTTGTTTACCAGCATCTCCTTAAAAGTTCCTGGTTTCACAGTTTTCAGCACAGTTCTGATGATTTCTGACTCTGAGTATCTTTCTTGTATACCTTCATCAATCTGTCTACATACACTGCTATATGTAAGTTCAGAGTCCCAGTCTGAAATTTGCCCACCATGAATTTTAAACTCCTTTCTTGGCAGGTAAGCTGCTAAGTCCTTTAATGTAAACCCACTTTCTGCCATTTGCCCTGTCCTGTCCTTTGTGTGAATTGTGCTGTGCTCTCTGTTCACACTTCCATGTGGAGTGTCAGAGTGTCTTTCTCCTAGCTGAAGCCGATATGCCTTGCCACTGTCCTCCATGCTGTACACCGCTTCTCCCTGTAAATGTCGCAGGATGTACTCACAGATCTCCTGCTCACTTGAACCTGTAGCTTGGGGAACTTCTTTTCCAGCGTCTCCCTGAATCTGTACAGCAAGTGAGTGCAGCTGATCCTCAGACAATGTGTGCAGGAGCTTCTGGATCTGCCACTGCAGCTTCTTCACTGATGCTGCGTCCGCCATCTTAGATCCTGTATAGCTTGCTTGAAGCCTTCCCTAACTCCCTTTACTGTAATGGCAGCCTTCTCACTCTGTGACTGTCTTGCACGATAATTACATATCCTGGACGAGCCCCCAAATGTTACCCGCGTTCGTGGTGGTAGTGCAGACTAGTGCCACAATGCAGCCAACAGCGTCTGTTTTAACAGAGGAGAGACACGACATGTGGCTCAGTTGATGTCCAACTTTAATATGAACATCAGGCCCTAACTCTCCTCAACCAGTGTAATCATGTTAGAGCTCCCTCTAGTGACAGCCTTATGTTTTTGTGCTGTTGAGAAGTCTGAATTTTACCCTGTTACACATGCGTACTGTGTCTAGCTGACTTCCCAAGAATGTGATTGTGGTATCGAAGCTATAGGCACGTGCAGATTGGAAAACACTGTGCGCAAGCACTGTAGGTCCTGGGGCTGCTGTGTCGGGGGTTCAATAAGAAGGAAGTCGTCCAGGTAATGTGTGACATGACTGACCCGAAAGACATCTGACAATATCCAATGCAAGGCGGTCGCCAACTGGTCAAAGAGCCACGGACTCGATTTGGACCCGAAGGTCAGCTTATTGGCAAAATAATACTGTTCCTGCCACTTGATGCCATGCCACTGCCACAGGTCTGGCTGGATGGGGAGCAGTTTAAAGGCGTCTGTGATATCCGCCTTAGACAACCAGGCGCCTCTGCCCAGCTTAAGTATTACCTCAGTAGCCTCATCGATGGAGGCGTACCTCATTGAGAACTCATCTGAGGGGATCAACGAATTTAAACTGGGAATGGGTAAGGAATGCGGGGCTGACAAGTCGTAAGCCAACCTTTTTTTATTCGAAAATTTGCCAGTCACCACCCCGACCGGGTTTACCCTCCAACAATCGAACGGGGGCTGTGCCACTGGGCCGGCCAAATATCCTTTGTCTAGCTCCAGCCGTATCAACTGTGTGACTGTTTCTGGATCTCTAATTGCCGACAACAAGTTCCTGCACTCATGCGGGGCTTGAGGAAGGGCAAGCAAACCTGTGCGAAAGCCGTAACGTAAGCCTTTGAGTACGAACTGTACCCAAACTGAGTTTGGATGCGCGGCTAGTAAAACAGACGAGGAGATCCACGTTGACCACGCTTAGTCATGCATGACTACCACCCTTCTGCGTACAAGCAGCGCGGGGGTGGGCCCTGAAACACAGCGTACATAAATGAAGCAACCTACATTGATTGTAGTGGCACACTGCGTAATTGAAATTACTACACAATGGCGATTTGCCGAGAAACTTCACGGGGCGACCCAACTTGTCGCAGGACGAGAAACCCCGACTAGCCGGCTGGGCCGGGGGAGTGCCAGCTACAGAAGGCCCTGTTGAGCTACCACTCTCTGAACACCAGCCGACCGTATGGGCGTAGGATCCGCAACCTGAGCCTTAAACCCCGCAAAGTGACGGCAAAACAGCTCCGTGTCAACCTGTGACCAATCCACGGAATGGTTACACTGGGTGAGAGTGGCTGCTGCCTTGGCCGAAAAGGAACGGTGGTAGTCGTAAAACGCGGTGCCCCGTATTTGTACCCTAAATCGACCACCTTAAACAAATATAAATCTAATTCCTCCCTTCTGAGGGGGTTAGCCGAGCACACCATGTCCCGATAGAGGCTGAAGTCCAACACAAACTCAGCGACACTCAGCTTCCCATTCAGCCTGGCGTCCCTTAACTTAAGCACAACCGAGACCTCTCCACATGAAATGGTCTTGTTGTCTGGGGCTTCATCTGCAGCCACGAGAAGGGACGCCAGATTGATGTCCTTGCCTTCCAAAATATCCTGTTGGATATTAGCGGGTACGAAATGGGACGGTGCTACCGTGAGAGAAAGACCGGACCCACCAGGAGCACAGGAGGCTGACGAGCCGGCGACTGATGATGTGTCACCACCAGACATCTGAGAAGCTCTGACAGATGCCTTTCAGAACCTCCTCCTTGAGCTTCCTTTGTTTTGCTTTCAGTTCCTCATCTCGTTAGCCTCTCTCAACTGTCATGTAGTTGTACTGATTGCATCCCTTTAAATTCCTCCCCATAGTGCATCAGTGTGCGGTTTATAGTTCTTCCTGGAGTGTGTGCATGCTGATCCTACTTCCCAGTCTTCTACAAGTTAAGTGTTGTGCATTCATTTGTGATTTGCTGTTTGCTGGATCCCAGGTGACCCTGACTCCCTCCGTATCTAGTGTAGGGAGCCGGTGGCCGTGTCCCCTCACTATTATAGGGTGTTTAGGTGTTATACAGTTGAGGTACGAGGATATGCGATCATCTACCATTGGGATTTTTCGCATAGGCTTGTTCAGGGAGAGTGCCAGGTCTGATGCAGGGGTCCCCCTTTTTGTTCCTTAGTTTTGGATCCAGTGAGTCGTATATTCATTTTGTGTTGTCTTGTTTCCTGTACACCTTCCGTGACATTATAAACTGCCAAAACCGCCTCAAGCATGGATCCGGTTTCACTTTTGACTAAACGCTTCCAGGGTCTTTCATTGGAGGTAGCTGATCTCCGTAAGACTCTTTCTCAGTTTCAAGTGACCGGTTCAGCTTGCGTTCATGGAGTTTGTTCTGAGCCTAAGATCTCGCTCCCGGATACGTTCTCCGGGGGTAGTGAGAATTTTGTGCGTTTTAGAGAGGCTTGCAAACTCCATTTTCGCCTTCTTCTCCATTCCTCTGGTGATGAGGAACGGAGGGTGGGGATCATTATATCGCTGCTCAGGGGTAACGCTCAGTCGTGGGCGTTTTCGCTGCCGGTGGGGGGCACGGCCCCTCCGTTCAGTGAATGAATTCTTTTTAGCCCTGGGTCAGATATATGATGATCCGGATCGTATTGCTTTGGCTGAGTCTAGACTACGTCTGTTATGCCAGGGTAAACAATCCGCAGAGATATACTGCTCAGAATTTCGGAGATGGGCAGCTGATACTGGTTGGAATGATGCTGCACTCCGAAGTCAATTTTGCAATGGTCTTTCAGAGGGATTGAAAGATGCATTTGCCTTTTATGAGAGGCCTACTTCCTTGGACTCTGCTATGTCTCGGGCCGTTCGTATTGACAGGCGTCTTAGAGAGAGAGGAGAGATCACTCCTTCCTGTCATACTCAATCCCAGGACAGTGCAGTGGTCTCTTTCTGTGCGCAGGGGTCTCAGTCGCTGTCAACCCCTTCTGAGCAGGAGCCCATGCAGCTGGGGTTGATTGCCTCTGACAATAGAAGATTCAGCCCGCATGGGAAGGTTTGTTTTTGTTGTGGAGGTATAAATCATTTGGCAAATGTTTGTCCCTCTAGGAGATTCAGGCAGTTTTTTGGGAGTAATAAAGAAACAAAAAGGAAAAAATCCTTTAAAAAAGTTCCATCTGTTACCATTGACAGGGTTGAGGCGGAAATTGAAGGTTTTCCGTTTGCTTGTAGTTCCTGTTTTGTCCTGCCTGCCAGGGTGGCGCTAGAGAGCAAGAACATTTTTTGTGAGATTTTTGTAGATAGTGGAGCAGCTGTCAATCTCATTGATAATCAATTAGCGATAACTCATGGTTTCCAGGTATGCACTTTGGGAAAGGATATTCCTGTTTTTGCTATTGATTCCGCTCCACTTTCTCAGAAATCATTACAGGGCATAGTTCACAATATCCGTTTAATTGTGAGTGATGCTCATGTTGAGGATGTGTCATGTTTCGTCCTTAGCGGATTGCCTACTCCTCTAGTGTTGGGGCTACCCTGGCTCACTAAACATAACCCCACCATTGATTGGCAAGCGAGGCAAATAAATGGTTGGAGTGACTTTTGCAGAGAGAATTGCCTCACGACATCTGTTTCTGAGGTTTCTACTAGGACTGTACCATCCTTTCTCTCTGAATTTTCGGATGTCTTCTCTGAGAGTGGAGTTCAGGATTTGCCCCCACTCAGGGAGTACGATTGCCCTATTAAGTCACCTGTTGGCGCTGTTTTTTTCTTTGTTAAGAAAAAAGATGGTTCTTTAAGACCTTGTCTGGATTTCAGGGAGCTGAACAGTATCACAATTCGTGACCCTTATCCGCTTCCTCTGATCCCGGACCTGTTTAACCACATTGTTGGGGCTAAAGTTTTGTTCAAATTAGATCTAAGAGGGGCATACAATCTGGTCAGGGTCAGAGAAGGAGACGAATGGAAGACGGCCTTCAATACCCCATAGGGCCATTTTGAGAATTTGGTTATGCCTTTTGGTTTGATGAATGCTCCAGACGTTTTTCAGCATTTTGTGAACAGCATTTTTTATCATTTAATGGGGAAATTTGTATTAGTGTATTTGGATGACATTTTGATTTTTTCTCTGATTTCAAAACTCATAAGGAACACTTACGTCAGGTCTTGCTCATCCTGCGGGAGAATAAATTGTACGCGAAACTGGAAAAATGTGTGTTTGCGGTTCCAGAAATTCAATTTCTGGGGTTTCTTCTCTCCGCTTCTGGTTTTTGCATGGACCCCGAGAAGGTCCGCGCTGTGCTTGAGTGGGAGCTTCCTGAGAATCAGAAGGCGCTGATGCGTTTTTTGGGCTTTGCCAATTATTACAGGAAGTTTATTTTGAATTATTCCTCTGTTGTTAAACCACTCACTGATATGACCAGAAAGGGGGTAGATTTTTCTTCCTGGTCGGTAGAGGCGCGTAAGGCCTTTTCTAATATCAAGGAGAGTTTTGCTTCCGCTCCCATCTTGGTACAACCTGATATTTATCTACCCTTCATAGTTGAGGTTGATGCTTCTGAGGTGGGTGTGGGTGCGGTATTGTCTCAGGGTTCCTCTCCTGCCAAATGGCGACCGTGTGCCTTTTTCTCTAAGAAACTCTCCTCCGCAGAGAGAAATTACGATGTGGGAGATAGGGAGTTGTTGGCCATCAAGTTGGCTTTTGAGGAATGGCGCCATTGGTTAGAGGGAGCCAGACACCCTATTACCGTGTTTACTGACCATAAAAATCTAGCCTACTTGGAGTCAGCCAAGCGTCTGAACCCGAGACAGGCCAGATGGTCTTTGTTCTTTTTCAAGGTTTAATTTTGTTGTCACGTTCCGCCCTGGGGTTAAGAATGTGAAGGCAGATTCCCTGTCACGTTGTTTTCCGGGAGGTGGGAATTTTGAAGACCCGGGTCCCATTTTGGCTGAAGGTGTGGTGGTCTCTGCTCCTGAATTGGAGGCAGAGGTGCAGGTAGCCCAGTCAGAGGCTCCTGATCTTTGTCCTCCTGGGAGGTTGTTTGTGCCTCTCGCTTTAAGACACAAGATTTTTAAGGAACATCACAATACGGTCCTTGCTGGGCACCCGGGGGCAAGAGCCACAGTGGATCTCATCGCTCGGAGATTCTGGTGGCCTGCGCTTCGTAAGTCGGTTGAGGGTTTTGTGGCAGCCTGCGAGACCTGCGCTCGTGCCAAAGTCCCTCATTCACGGCCATCAGGTCCTCTCCTTCCCTTACCCATTCCTTCCCGTCCTTGGACACATCTGTCCATGGACTTCATAACGGACCTGTCACGGCTGGCGGTGGGGGAAACCCCCAGCCGTGCGGTGCCAGGAGATGGTAGGGTTACCCCTTGGCCGGGACCACAGAGTTAGGGAGCAGGTCACCTCCTATTGCGTCCCTAACCCTGACCTTGTCTCCTATCTGTATGAGCCGACCTTGGTGGTAGGAGGACTCATACGCCGGAACCTTAAAGTCCCTACGAGCCCTCAAGTCGGCCCTGTAGTAGGGGACAGAGTGAGACGACCTGCTCCTCCTAGGCACGGGGAAGCAGGAGTCTCAACGGCCAAGCAACACAGGGGAAATACAATAACAGACTTATGGCAGTGACAGGCAAATGGGACCAACACATCACTCACCTGCCACAGACAACAAACCCTGGATCCCATGTGCAGGTGCTGCAGTTCAGACACCAACGAACACAGCACACACCAGACATCCCACAGGAACCCAGGACCACAAGCTGCACTAACACAAAACCCCACACACACCTAGAACACCGTGAAACATAGAATTTACTGACAAAGGTTTTATGACCAGAAGGATGGTCCTCACCAGGCAGATGGAGGAGACAGGAGGCTGCTCCAGCCAGCATGGCTGAGAGCAACCTACTGAAGCCTGCAAGAGACTCAGGCTATATAGGCCAAAAGGCCACACCCACCAGTCAACCACACCCAGTGACATCACACACACTGGGAAGGAAATTAACCCTTCCAGCACCACAGAAGGGAAACTCACATAAAAGGGAATGCACACAACCTCACTCACCTGTCTCCGACGGCAACGGCATGCGTGGCAACCGTGTCCTCCAGAACAGCCAACAGGCCGAGACACTTCCACAGCATGCAAACATCACCAGACGTTGCCGCGGACAACCGCAGGTGAAGGGAGGAGTCCAGGTGCATACTAAACATCACCTCGTGCACAACAAACAAGGAAGTGCACACAAACACAGACGAAGGACGTGCACACCAAAACACGTTGCCAAGGGCAACCGCACGCATGCCTGTTATTCGCGGCAACCGCACCTGAGGCAAACCACTAAGTGCCCCCAGCTGCGGTTGCGACAACACCAGACCGCGGATAACTGCATGCGGCTCCCAAGGAGTCACGACCATGACCAAGGGTCGTGACACTCCCTCCCCTCAAAGCCCCCCCAACCGAAAAGGGAAGCTGGTGGGACCAAACAACAGGGAGGGGGGGAGGGGCAATGCCTCATAACCACCAGTGTCTCCCTCCAGAGCTGCCGCCAACAAACCTGGACCGTACACAACAGCCCCAGGTTGCCAGCCAACAAAGCAGACTGGAAGGGAGAACAACTGGAGGCACTGCCAGACAGATGCCCGTATCTCCCCCCAGGACTGCCGCCAACAGACCTGGACCGTACACAACAGTCCTAGGTCGCCAGCCAACAAAGCAGTCCGAAGGAGGAGCACAGGACACCCGACAGATGCCCGTATCTCCCCCCAGAACTGCCGCCAACAGACCTGGACCGTACACAACAGTCCCAGGTCGCCAGCCAACAAAGCAGTCTGGAGGAGGAAAACAGGACACCGCATCCAACTCAGGGAAAACGTTCCTACTCCAGGTCGCTGCCAGCAGACACTCCCCAACCAGCACACCTGCCGGAACACCAAAGGAATGCTGCCAGCAGACGACCAGAGATAGGAACCCTGAGAGGGACGAGGGGTCACCAACACGGACACGGTTAGCAAGGTGGCGGGGAAAAGCCACCAACCGCGCCGTTAACGGTGAACCCCGTAACGCTCTCCCTCCGGAGAACGCGCATGCACCCCAACAGTCAATGGATGCATGCTTCACCCTCTTACGAAGGAGACCAGGTGAGGTGCCAGTTCTGGTCATACTGTCACGGCTGGCGGTGGGGGAAACCCCCAGCCGTGCGGTGCCAGGAGATGGTAGGGTTACCCCTTGGCCGGGACCACAGAGTTAGGGAGCAGGTCACCTCCTATTGCGTCCCTAACGCTGACCCTGTCTCCTATCTGTATGAGCCGACCTTGGTGGTAGGAGGACTCATACGCCGGAACCTTAAAGTCCCTACGAGCCCTCAAGTCGGCCCTGTACTAGGGGACAGAGTGAGACGACCTGCTCCTCCTAGGCACGGGGAAGCAGGAGTCTCAACGGCCAAGCAACACAGGGGAAATACAATAACAGACTTATGGCAGTGACAGACAAATGGGACCAACACATCACTCACCTGCCACAGACAACAAACCCTGGATCCCATGTGCAGGTGCTGCAGTTCAGACACCAACGAACACAGCACACACCAGACATCCCACAGGAACCCAGGACCACAAGCTGCACTAACACAAAACCCCACACACACCTAGAACACCGTGAAACATAGAATTTACTGACAAAGGTTTTATGACCAGAAGGATGGTCCTCACCAGGCAGATGGAGGAGACAGGAGGCTGCTCCAGCCAGCATGGCTGAGAGCAACCTACTGAAGCCTGCAAGAGACTCAGGCTATATAGGCCAAAAGGCCACACCCACCAGTCAACCACACCCAGTGACATCACACACACTGGGAAGGAAATTAACCCTTCCAGCACCACAGAAGGGAAACTCACATAAAAGGGAATGCACACAACCTCACTCACCTGTCTCCGACGGCAACGGCATGCGTGGCAACCGTGTCCTCCAGAACAGCCAACAGGCCGAGACACTTCCACAGCATGCAAACATCACCAGACGTTGCCGCGGACAACCGCAGGTGAAGGGAGGAGTCCAGGTGCATACTAAACATCACCTCGTGCACAACAAACAAGGAAGTGCACACAAACACAGACGAAGGACGTGCACACCAAAACACGTTGCCAAGGGCAACCGCACGCATGCCTGTTATTCGCGGCAACCGCACCTGAGGCAAACCACTAAGTGCCCCCAGCTGCGGTTGCGACAACACCAGACCGCGGATAACTGCATGCGGCTCCCAAGGAGTCACGACCATGACCAAGGGTCGTGACAGGACCTGCCTCGTTCCTCGGGGAAGACTGTGATTCTGGTGGTGGTGGACCGTTTTAGCAAAATGGTGCATTTCATCCCTTTTCCTGGCTTGCCCAATGCTAAGACCCTGGCGCAGGCATTTATTGATCACATTGTCAAATTGCATGGTATTCCTTCAGACATAGTCTCTGATAGGGGCACGCAGTTTGTTTCCAGATTCTGGAAGGCTTTCTGTTCTCGCTTGGGGGTTCGGTTGTCATTCTCTTCTGCTTTCCACCCGCAGTCGAATGGCCAGACAGAGCGCGTCAATCAGAATCTGGAGACATATCTGCACTGTTTTGTGGCGGAGAATCAGGACGATTGGTGTTCTTTTTTGTCCCTTGCTGAGTTTGCTTTAAATAACCGTCGTCAGGAGTCCTCTGATAAGTCACCATTTTTTGGTGCATATGGGTTTCATCCGCAGTTTGGGACATTCTCGGGAGAGGGGTCTTCTGGTTTACCTGATGAGGACATATTCTCCTCATCTTTGTCATCTATTTGGCAAAAGATTCAGGATAATCTAAAGAGCATGAGTGAGAGATATAAGCGTGTGGCGGATAAGAGACGTGTGCCTGGTCCGGACCTGAATGTTGGTGATCTGGTGTGGTTGTCTACTAAGAATATCAAATTGAAGGTTCCCTCCTGGAAGTTGGGTCCTAAGTTTATTGGGCCTTACAAAATCTTGTCTGTCATCAATCCTGTTGCCTACCGTCTTGATCTTCCTCAGACTTGGAAGATCCATAATGTTTTTCATAAGTCCTTATTAAAACCTTATGTTCAACCCATTGTACCCTCGTCTTTGCCTCCTCCTCCGATTATGGTTGATGGTAATCTTGAATTTCAGGTCTCTAGGATTGTGGATTCTCGTGCTGTCCGCGGTTCTCTCCAGTACCTCGTTCATTGGGAGGGTTATGGTCCTGAGGAGAGGATGTGGGTCCCAGTGACGGACATTAAGGCCACTCGTCTCATCAGGGCTTTCCATAGGTCTCATCCTGAGAAGGTGGGCTCTGAGTGTCCGGAGTCCACTCGTAGAAGGATGGGTACTGTCACCACCAGACATCTGAGAAGCTCTGACAGATGCCTTTCAGAACCTCCTCCTTGAGCTTCCTTTGTTTTGCTTTCAGTTCCTCATCTTGTTAGCCTCTCTCAGCTGTTATGTAGTTGTACTGATTGCATCCCTTTAAATTCCTCCCCATAGTGCATCAGTGTGCGGTTTATAGTTCTTCCTGGAGTGTGTGTGCATGCTGATCCTACTTCCCAGTCTTCTATAAGATAAGTGTTGTGCATTCATTTGTGATTTTCTGTTTGCTGGATCCCAGGTGACCCTGACTCCCTCCGTATCTAGTGTAGGGAGCCGGTGGCCGTGTCCCCTCACTATTATAGGGTGTTCAGGTGTTACAGTCGAGGTACGAGGATATGCGATCATCTACCTTTGGGATTTTCGCAAAGGCTGAGCAGTCAGGGAGAGTGCCAGGTCTGATGCAGGGGTCCCCCTTTTTGTTCCTTAGTTTTGGATCCAGTGAGTCGTATATTCATTTTGTGTTGTCTTGTTTCCTGTACACCTTCTGTGACATGATGTCTGCACTAATGTGCGGAACTCCGCAGGACTGGCGTCGAGAGTCTCGAGCCTAGCCTGCATGTCTGACATTGACGAACCCATCGTGTTGACAGCCGCCTGTAGCTGATTGAGCGATGTGAGGATGGTGCTAAGGGATACTTCATCCTGGCTAGGAGCCACCGGGTGTGTTGACAGAAGGCCGCAAAGTTCTGCCTTCCTCGCGGTAGCTGGGAATGAAATTCCCCTCCTAGACAACTCCGCCGTCAGCTTAGAGACAGTCCACAACCTCATTGGTAACTCCGCCATCCGCTCGGACTGCTGCTCCCCGCTGTCCCGATAGGAGGAAGAACCTTCGGGAAGAAACGCCTGAGACATCTCCCTACTAAAAGAAATACAGGCTCAAGTGACCATACCAACACCTACAAATCAAGCACAGGCCATGTCAGCCTCAGATGTGCACCACGAAGGAGCTACTGCACCCGTGCCTAAGTGCAAGGGCGCCCACGGTCGTATCCACAAGGCTGCCAGGTCTGTTGGCCTGGCCAGCTACTGACTCAGGAAGTGGACAACGTTAAGGAGGACTTAGTCTCGCTGAGCCTATGGCCGTGCCAGTGTGAAGCTCCGAGTCTGATGACGTGGTAAAGTACAGATGCCGCGGCTATCGACGTAGACGAGGGTGGCACTGAGATTTCTGCCTGCTGGGAGACTGTGGGCGTGACCGGACATGCCTAATGCCGTGACTCATTAAACTGCAGAACTCGTGGCCGACTGGCGTGTGTGAACGTGACGAAACTAGCCGAATCTATGGATGTGACGGACGGGTGCCTGGAGTCGTGGCCGGAGGCCAATCGAGTCTGTAGATGTGACAGAGTAATGCCTGCAGTCGTGGCAGGGCTTCGTAATGGGTCTGTAGTCATGACCGACTAATGCCTGCAGTCGTGGTGGGGCTTAATAACGAGTCTGTAGTCGTGACAGAGTAATGCCTGCAGTCGTGGCAGGGCTTCGTAACGGGTCTGTAGTCGTGACCGACTAATGCCTGCAGTCGTGGTGGGGCTTAATAACGAGTCTGTAGTCGTGACAGACTAATGCCTGCAGTCGTGGCAGGGCTTCGTAACGGGTCTGTAGTCGTGACAGACTAATACCTGCAGTTGTGGCAGGACTTTATAACGAGTCTGTTGTCGTGACACACTAATGCCTGCAGTCGTGGCAGGACTTTATAACGAATCTGTATTCGTGACAGACTAATGCCTGCAGTCGTGGCAGGGCTTTATAACGAGTCTGTAGTCGTGACAGACCTGGCAGTACCTGCCTAGAAATTTTTATTTATTTTTTTAAAACCCCCCGCCCCCCGTGGCCTTGACAGTAGGCGCCACCCTGCGGAACTAGCAAAAGTGGGCTGCATGCCCGTATAACCAGGACGGTGGCCTCAACCACCCCTGCCAACTCCAAGAAGCACCAAAGGGAGCCCATACGTGAGAATCGCGTCTAACTCACCTGGCGGCCATGACAGCAACCTATCCCGGCAGTGTCACAGCAGAGTGCTTGCTGAACTGAAAACCTAAACAAGTAATGAAAATAGGTGACCAAACATATCACTGCTGCGGTACCCCTACCTTAACCTAATAGCGCTCCTGCCAACCCCTGCCGACGCTGTATGCCGAAGGTGACCCACTGAACCCCGTGTGTGTAAGCACAGACCGGCGCCAACGCTAAGTGGCTCGTCTCAACCCCCGTTACTGCTTAAGTACCCGGAGGCTGCACTTACCAACAGAAGCCTGCTACCCAAGTATAAGTATGGCTAAAACGCTGTTATTTTTTATTTATTTTTTAAATATATCAATACATTTATTTCCTGCTGGACAACTACCTCCCCTAAACACCCTACCCCCCCAGCAACCCCTAAACTGGTTTACCAAATCCTACTGAACCAATATGAGGCACTACTATATAGGTGCAAAACCAACAGTGGCCGGGAGGTGGCGATCGTCGTATGTGTGCCACCATCATCGTATGTGTGCCACCATGGCGATCACGTCGGACCCAGCTGAACTAGACCCGACGCATGGGGAGCTGCTCAACACATGGCGCGCTGGAGGAGTGACAAGGTGCGGGTGAGGGCGGCAGGAGGGTGTGTGTTTTGACTGCAGGGCGAGAGCAGGTAAGGGGGTGGACGCCGCTCACACACGTAGTGCAGCCAGGATGGACCGGACCGCTGTAGATGAAACATGGGGAGGAGGGTGAGGGCAGCAGCTGCGTCGGGAGGACCTGATAAAACCGTAGTACGCTCAGAGTGAGCCGGAGTGTCAGTGGAGCAGTCTGCAGAGACCTACCTGCAAAATAGCCCTGTGCGTGAATAAGCCTCAACCTCCCGTCGCTCTGAGGTGACGATCCACGCGTGTCGATCCGAAGCACTCGAACCGACGAGTGTGAGCAGGCGAGGTCGGCCTAAATAGGTCATGCCCCGCCTCCCCTCTCACAAACCCGGCAACCTTAATTACCTACACTTGCACTTATGGCTTATGACCGGTATCCTTAGTTCTCCCTAACTCTAGTCACGCCCTTTTTCATGTTGCACATGATTATTTTATGTATTGTAATGTGTGTATTCTCCTTGATGTCACAATTAAATATCAGTTTTAAGTGTAATCACCTCCGTGGGTTCCTTTAGAGGAATGATACATATGTAAACCCCTTATTTAAGCCATGTGGGGCCAGGCTTCTAAGACGGTATATCCATCTTGTTTCCTCTTGCTGCAGCTTTCTATCCAAATCGCCCATGCGTGGACCCATCTTCATTTTCTGGATACCCCACACTGTCAGAGTCTGAGTATTGCCATTATGGACTGTTTTTACATGTCTAGAGAGGGAAGTGTCAGAGTCAGTATTGATGGTACTCAGATGTTTAGATATACGCCTCCTGAGTTCTTGTGTTGTTTTACCTATATATAGCTTAGGACACCCGCATTGGATGGCATGGATGACTCCTGTAGATTTGCAGTTAATGTACTCCTTTATTGCATATTTTTTATTGTCTACGGGGTTGATAAACTCCTTTTTTGGTGTCATTTTCTCACTCACAGAAATTCACCCACCACAGGGGTACGATCCTTTCGGGCTGAGCCACGTTTGTGTATATGATATTCTTTCTTGTGTAAAGTGGCTATGCACCAGCTTTCCTTTTAGGTTTTGTACCCATCTGTAGGTAATAGCAGGGAGGAAAGGGAGGATTTCTTTTAACTCTTTATCTGCGAGTAGGATATGCCAATGCTTTCTGAGTATATTTCGGACCTTATCACATTGGCTATCATAGTTACCTATACACCGTACTATTTTCTTGTCATTTTGTTGGTGTTTAGAATTAGAAAGTAGTAAGGTCCTATCACTTTTTTTGGCCCTATTATATGCTTTGTGCAATACTTTTTTAGGGTATCCTCTCGCTAGGAATCTATCATACAACAGTTTGCACTCATCTTCAAATCCCTCATCAGTGGAGCAATTCCGCCTTGCTCGAAGGCGTGCAGACTCGCATTTTTACAAAGAGAAGAAAATGCTCTCTATGTTCATTGTGCAGCCCATAATTTGAATTTAGTGCTGCAGGATGCCGTTTCTGAAATCAGAGAAATGTCCAGCTTTAATGATATGGTACAAGCATTGTACAAATTTTTTGGGGAAAGTATAAGGCATTGGGAAATTCTTTCTTCATTTCAAAGCCAGTCTTCTGTAACTTTAAAGAAATTGTGCCCAACACGATGGTCATCTCGGTATGAAGCATTGCTTGCCCTTCGCTTTCACTTTCCAGATGTTTTGAATTATCAAAACGTATTCTAACTTCCTCCAAAAAAAGTGAAAGAGATGAGGCAATGAGACATTTAACTTTGTTTTCCTGATTGTCCTTCAGACAAAAGATTTTCAAAGTGTTAATGCTTTGTCTATCATGCTCCAGGCTAAAAGCATGGATTTATCAAAAGCAACAAATTTGATAAAGAATGCAGCTGAAGAACTTTCAAGCTACAGAAACAATTTTGAAATGGCCAAAGAAAGTGCTGTCGCACTAGCAAGCACTTGGAACATTTCTCCACATTTTGACAACAAACGAACTCCCAAGGTGAAAACTCATTTTGATGAGATTTGTGTTGATCACAGATTGCAAAATCCAGAACAGAGGTTCAAAGTCACAGTTTTTTACTACTGCTTAGACATCATCACAAATCAACTAACTAACAGATTAAGGGCTCTTTCACACTTGCGTTGTTCTTTTCCGGCATAGAGTTCCGTCGTCGGGGCTCTATGCCGGAAGAATCCTGATCAGGATTATCCCCATGCATTCTGAATGGAGAGTAATCCGTTCAGGATGCATCAGGATGTCTTCAGTTCAGGACCGGAACGTTTTTTGGCCGGAGAAAATACCGCAGTATACTGCGCTTTTTGCTCCGGCCAAAAATCCTGAACACTTGCCGCATTAATCCGGATCCGGCCTTAAGCTAAACATCGTTTTGGCGCATTACCGGATCCGAAATTTAGCTTTTTCTGAATGGTTACCATGGCTGCCAGGACGCTAAAGTCCTGGCAGCCATGGTAAAGTGTAGTGGGGAGCAGTATACTTACCGTCCGTGCGGCTCCCGGGGCGCTTCAGAGTGACGTCAGGGCACCCCACGCGCATGGATGACGTGATCGCATGGATGATCACGTCATCTATGCGCATGGGGCGCTCTGACGTCATTCTGGAGCGCCCCGGGAGCCGCACGGGCGGTAAGTATACTGCTCCCCGCTCCCCACTGCTACTATGGCAACTAGGACTTTAATAGCGTCCTGGCTGCCATAGTAACACTGAACGCATGTAGACAACCGTTCTGAAATTGAATGTACACCGTGAGTATGCAGGTTGGAAAAGTTTTTCTTACAGAAATGGGTGACTAATTGATTCTACTACAGTATTTGCCAGGATTTTTAATTTATTCACCCATTTCTGTTTATGAAAGTTTATTAGTAGGGATGAGCGAACCCGAACTGTATAGTTCGGGTTCGTACCGAATTTTGGGGTGTCCGTGACACGGACCCGAACCCGGACATTGTCGTAAAAGTCCGGGTTCGGTGTTCGTCGCTTTCTTGGCGCTTTTTGAAAGGCTGCAAAGCAGCCAATCAACAAGCGTCATACTACTTGCCCCAAGAGGCCATCACAGCCATGCCTACTATTGGCATGGCTGTGATTGGCCAGAGCACCATGTGACCCAGCCTCTATTTAAGCTGGAGTCACATAGCGCCGCCCGTCACTCTGCTCTGATCAGCATAGGGAGAGGTTGCGGCTGCGACAGTAGGGCGAGATTAGGCAGATTAACTCCTCCAAAAGACTTGATTAATTGATTGATCTGCAGCTGTGGATCATTGAGCTGCTGATACTCAATTGCTCACTGTTTTTAGGCTGCCCAGACCGTTTGTCAGTCACTTTTTTCTGGGGTGATCGGCGGCCATTTTGTGTCTTGTGGTGCGCCAGCACAAGCTGCGACCAAGTGCATTTAACCCTTAATGGTGTGGTTGTTTTTTGGCTAATTCCTACATCAGTGTGAAGCTGTCACACCAAGTGCATTTAACCAACAATAGTCTGTTTATTTTTTGGCCATATACTACATCAGGGGCAAGCTGCGCCTGTCACCAAGTGCATTTAACCCTCAATGGTGTGGTTGTTTTTTGGCTAAATCCTACATCAGGGTGAAGCTGTCACACCAAGTGCATTTAACCAGCAATAGTCTGTTTATTTTTTGGCCATATACTACATCAGGGGCAAGCTGTCACCAAGTGCATTTAACCCTCAATGGTGTGGTTGTTTTTTGGCTAAATCCTACATCAGGATGAAGCTGTCACACCAAGTGCATTTAACCAACAATAGTCTGGTTATTTTTTGGCCATATACTACATCAGGGGCAAGCTGCGCCTGTCACCAAGAGCATTTAACCCTCAATGGTGTGGTTGTTTTTTGGCTAAATCCTACATCAGAGTGAAGCTGTCACACCAAGTGCATTTAACCAGCAATAGTCTGTTTATTTTTTGGCCATATACTACATCAGGGGCAAGCTGTCACCAAGTGCATTTAACCCTCAATGGTGTGGTTGTTTTTTGGCTAAATCCTACATCAGGGTGAAGCTGTCACACCAAGTGCATTTAACCAGCAATAGTCTGTTTATTTTTTGGCCATATACTAGGGGCATCAGGGGCAAGCTGCGCCTGTCACCAAGTGCATTTAACTCTCAGTAGTGTGGTTGGTCAAGCTGTCACACCAAGTGCATTTAACCATCAATAGTGTGGTTATTTTTTGGCCATATCCCAGTCTAATTCTGTCAGTAAACCTATACCTGTCACCCAGTGCCTAAATACTAGGCCTCAAATTTATATCCAGCTAAATCTGTCGTTACTGCTGTACTGTTGTGGCTGGGCAAGTTATTTAGTGTCCGTCAAAGCACATTTTTTGTTCTGGGTTGATATACAATTCCCAATTTAGCAATTTCATAATTTAGTGGTTTCTGCTGTATCAGAGCTATTTGAAATCTATCCCTAAAAGGGTATATCATATTCAAGGTGCACATAGGGTCATTCAGAATAACTTCACACACCCGCTACTGTGCATTTCCAAGTCTAATTCTGTCAGTAAACCTATACCTGTCACCCAGCGCCTAAATACTAGGCCTCAAATTTATATCCAGCTAAATCTGTCGTTACTGCTGTAGCTGGGCAAGTTATTTAGTGTCCGTCAAAGCACAGTTTTTGTTCTGGGTTGAAATACAATTCCCAATTTAGCAATTTCATAATTTAGTGGTTTCTGCTGTATCAGAGCTATTTGAAATCTATCCCTAAAAGGGTATATCATATTCAAGGTGCACATAGGGTCATTCAGAATAACTTCACACACCCGCTACTGTGCATTTCCAAGTCTAATTCTGTCATGAAACCTATACCTGTCACCCAGCGCCTAAATACTAGGCCTCAAATTTATATCCAGCTAAATCTGTGGTTATTGCTGTGGCTGGGCAAGTTATTTAGTGTCCGTCCAAGCACAGTTTTTGTTCTGGGTTGAAATACAATTCCCAATTTAGCAATTTCATAATTTAGTGGTTTCTGCTGTACCAGGCCTACTTTAAATACATCCCTAAAAGGGTATATCAGAATCAAGGTGCTGATAGGGTCATTCTGAATAACTTCACACACACGCTACTGTGCATATCCCAGTCTAATTCTGTCAGTAAACCTATACCTGTCACCCAGCGCCTAAATACTAGGCCTCAAATTTATATCCTGCTAAATCTGTCGTTACTGCTGTACTGTTGTGGCTGAGCAAGTTATTTAGTGTCCGTCAAAGCACAGTATTTGTTCTGGGTTGAAATACAATTCCCAATTTAGCAATTTCCTAATTTAGTGGTTTCTGCTGTATCAGAGCTATTTGAAATCTATCCCTAAAAGGGTATATCATATTCAAGGTGCACATAGGGTCATTCTGAATAACTTCACACACCCGCTACTGTGCATTTCCAAGTCTAATTCTGTCAGTAAACCTATACCTGTCACCCAGCGCCTAAATACTAGGCCTCAAATTTATATCCTGCTAAATCTGTCGTTACTGCTGTACTGTTGTGGCTGGGCAAGTTATTTAGTGTCCGTCAAAGCACAGTTTTTGTTCTGGGTTGAAATACAATTCCCAATTTAGCAATTTCCTAATTTAGTGGTTTCTGCTGTATCAGGCCTACTTTAAATACATCCCTAAAAGGGTATATCAGAATCAAGATGCTGATAGGGTCATTCTGAATAACTTCACACACACGCTACTGTGCATATCCCAGTCTAATTCTGTCAGTAAACCTATACCTGTCACCCAGCGCCTAAATACTAGGCCTCAAATTTATATCCTGCTAAATCTGTCGTTACTGCTGTACTGTTGTGGCTGGGCAAGTTATTTAGTGTCCGTCAAAGCACAGTTTTTGTTCTGGGTTGAAATACAATTCCCAATTTAGCAATTTCATAATTTAGTGGTTTCTGCTGTATCAGAGCTATTTGAAATCTATCCCTAAAAGGGTATATCATATTCAAGGTGCACATAGGGTCATTCAGAATAACTTCACACACCCGCTACTGTGCATTTCCAAGTCTAATTCTGTCAGTAAACCTATACCTGTCACCCAGCGCCTAAATACTAGGCCTCAAATTTATATTCAGCTAAATCTGTGGTTATTGCTGTGGCTGGGCAAGTTATTTAGTGTCCGTCCAAGCACAGTTTTTGTTCTGGGTTGAAATACAATTCCCAATTTAGCAATTTCCTAATTTAGTGGTTTCTGCTGTATCAGAGCTATTTGAAGTCTATCCCTAAAAGGGTATATAATATTCAAGGTGCACATAGGGTCATTCTGAATAACTTCTCACACACGCTACAGTGCATTTCCAAGTCTAATTCTGTCAGTAAACGTATACCTGTCACCCAGCGCCTAAATACTAGGCCTCAAATTTATATCCTGCTAAATCTGTCGTTACTGCTGTACTGTTGTGGCTGGGCAAGTTATTTAGTGTCCGTCAAAGCACAGTTTTTGTTCTGGGTTGAAATACAATTCCCAATTTAGCAATTTCATAATTTAGTGGTTTCTGCTGTATCAGAGCTATTTGAAATCTATCCCTAAAAGGGTATATCATATTCAAGGTGCACATAGGGTCATTCAGAATAACTTCACACACCCGCTATTGTGCATTTCCAAGTCTAATTCTGTCATTAAACCTATACCTGTCACCCAGCGCCTAAATACTAGGCCTCAAATTTATATTCAGCTGAATTTGAATACAATACAATGGGCCAAATAATATTTTTGTTGTTGTGGTGAACGATAACAATGAGGAAAACATCTAGTAAGGGATGCGGACGTGGACATGGTCGTGGTGGTGTTAGTGGACCCTCTGGTGCTGGGAGAGGACGTGGCCGTTCTGCCACAGCCACACGTCCTAGTGTACCAACTACCTCAGGTCCCAGTAGCCGCCAGAATTTACAGCGATATATGGTGGGGCCCAATGCCGTTCTAAGGATG
Source organism: Bufo gargarizans (assembly GCF_014858855.1). NCBI lineage: Eukaryota > Metazoa > Chordata > Amphibia > Anura > Bufonidae > Bufo > Bufo gargarizans. The sequence goes on along the minus strand of NC_058080.1, from coordinate 226,282,163 downwards.
GTAAGGCCTGAGCAGGTACAGGCATTAGTCAATTGGGTGGCCGACAGTGGATCCAGCACGTTCACATTATCTCCCACCCAGTCTTCTGCAGAAAGCGCACAGATGGCGCCTGAAAACCAAGCCCATCAGTCTGTCACATCACCCCCATGCATACCAGGGAAACTGTCTGAGCCTCAAGTTATGCAGCATTCTCTTATGCTGTTTGAAGACTCTGCTGGCAGGGTTTCCCAAGGGCATCCACCTTGCCCTTCCCCAGCGGTGGAAGACATAGAATGCACTGACGCACAACCACTTATGTTTCCTGATGATGAGGACATGGGAATACCACCTCAGCAAGTCTCTCATGATGACGAAACACAGGTGCCAACTGCTGCGTCTTTCTGCAGTGTGCAGACTGAACAGGAGGTCAGGGATCAAGACTGGGTGGAAGACGATGCAGGGGACGATGAGGTCCTAGACCCCACATGGAATGAAGGTCGTGCCACTGACTTTCACAGTTCGGAGGAAGAGGGAGTGGTGAGACCGAGCCAACAGCGTAGCAAAAGAGGGAGCAGTGGGCAAAAGCAGAACACCCGCCGCCAAGAGACTCCGCCTGCTACTGACTGCCGCCATCTGGGACCGAGCACCCCAAAGGCAGCTTCAAGGAGTTCCCTGGCATGGCACTTCTTCAAAAAATGTACTGACGACAAGACCCGAGTGGTTTGCACGCTGTGCCATCAGAGCCTGAAGCGAGGCATTAACGTTCTGAACCTGAGCACAACCTGCATGACCAGGCACCTGCATGCAAAGCATGAACTGCAGTGGAGTAAACACCTTAAAACCAAGAAAGTCACTCAGGCTCCCCCTGCTACCTCTTCTGCTGCTGCCGCCTCGGCCTCTTCTGCTGCTGCCGCCTCGGCCTCTTCTACTGCTGCCGCCTCGGCCTCTTCCTCCACCTCTGGAGGAACGTTGGCACCTGCCGCCCAGCAAACAGGGGATGTACCACCAACACCACCACCTCCGTCACCAAGCGTCTCAAGCATGTCACACGGCAGCGTTCAGCTCTCCATCTCACAAACATTTGAGAGAAAGCGTAAATTCCCACCTAGCCACCCTCGATCCCTGGCCCTGAATGCCAGCATTTCTAAACTACTGGCCTTTGAAATGCTGTCATTTAGGCTGGTGGACACAGACAGCTTCAAACAGCTCATGTCGCTTGCTGTCCCACAGTATGTTGTTCCCAGCCGCCACTACTTCTCCAAGAGAGCCGTGCCTTCCCTGCACAACCAAGTATCCGATAAAATCAAGTGTGCACTGCGCAACGCCATCTGTAGCAAGGTCCACCTAACCACAGATACGTGGACCAGTAAGCACGGCCAGGGACGCTATATCTCCCTAACTGCACACTGCGTAAATGTAGTGGCAGCTGGGTCCCAGGCGGAGAGCTGTTTGGCGCACGTCCTTCCGCCGCCAAGGATCGCAGGGCAACATTCTTTGCCTCCTGTTGCCACCTCCTCCTACTCAGCTTCCTCCTCCTCTTCTTCCACCTGCTCATCCAGTCAGCCACACACCTTCACCACCAACTTCAGCACAGCCCGGGGTAAACGTCAGCAGGCCATTCTGAAACTCATATGTTTGGGGGACAGGCCCCACACCGCACAGGAGTTGTGGCGTGGTATAGAACAACAGACCGACGAGTGGTTGCTGCCGGTGAGCCTCAAGCCCGGCCTGGTGGTGTGCGATAATGGGCGAAATCTCGTTGCAGCTCTGGGACTAGCCGGTTTGACGCACATCCCTTGCCTGGCGCATGTGCTGAATTTGGTGGTGCAGAAGTTCATTCACAACTACCCCGACATGTCAGAGCTGCTGCATAAAGTGCGGGCCGTCTGTTCGCGCTTCCGGCGTTCACATCCTGCCGCTGCTCGCCTGTCTGCGCTACAGCGTAACTTCGGCCTTCCCGCTCACCGCCTCATATGCGACGTGCCCACCAGGTGGAACTCCACCTTGCACATGCTGGACAGACTGTGCGAGCAGCAGCAGGCCATAGTGGAGTTTCAGCTGCAGCACGCACGGGTCAGTCGCACTGCGGAACAGCACCACTTTACCACCAATGACTGGGCCTCCATGCGAGACCTGTGTGCCCTGTTGCGCTGTTTCGAGTACTCCACCAACATGGCCAGTGGCGATGACGCCGTTATCAGCGTTACAATACCACTTCTATGTCTCCTTGAGAAAACACTGAGGGCGATGATGGAAGAGGAGGTGGCCCAGGAGGAGGAAGAGGGGTCATTTTTAGCACTTTCAGGCCAGTCTCTTCGAAGTGACTCAGAGGGAGGTTTTTTGCAAGAGCAGAGGCCAGGTACAAGTGTGGCCAGCCAGGGCCCACTACTGGAGGACGAGGAGGACGAGGATGAGGAGGAGGTGGAGGAGGATGAGGATGAAGCATGGTCACAGCGGGGTGGCACCCAACGCAGCTCGGGCCCATCACTGGTGCGTGGCTGGGGGGAAAGGCAGGACGATGACGATACGCCTCCCACAGAGGACAGCTTGTCCTTACCCCTGGGCAGCCTGGCACACATGAGCGACTACATGCTGCAGGGCCTGCGCAACGACAGCAGAGTTGCCCACATTTTAACGTGTGCAGACTACTGGGTTGCCACCCTGCTGGATCCACGGTACAAAGACAATGTGCCCACCTTACTTCCTGCACTGGAGCGTGATAGGAAGATGCGCGAGTACAAGCGCACGTTGGTAGACGCGCTACTGAGAGCATTCCCAAATGTCACAGGGGAACAAGTGGAAGGCCAAGGCAGAGGAGGAGCAAGAGGTCGCCAAGGCAGCTGTATCACGGCCAGCTCCTCTGAGGGCAGGGTTAGCATGGCAGAGATGTGGAAAAGTTTTGTCAACACGCCACAGCTAACTGCACCACCACCTGATACGCAACGTGTTAGCAGGAGGCAACATTTCACTAACATGGTGGAACAGTACGTGTGCACACCCCTCCACGTACTGACTGATGGTTCGGCCCCATTCAACTTCTGGGTCTCTAAATTGTCCACGTGGCCAGAGCTAGCCTTTTATGCCTTGGAGGTGCTGGCCTGCCCGGCGGCCAGCGTTTTGTCTGAACGTGTATTCAGCACGGCAGGGGGCGTCATTACAGACAAACGCAGCCGCCTGTCTACAGCCAATGTGGACAAGCTGACGTTCATAAAAATGAACCAGGCATGGATCCCACAGGACCTGTCCATCCCTTGTGCAGATTAGACATTAACTACCTCCCCTTAACCATATATTATTGTACTCCAGGGCACTTCCTCATTCAATCCTATTTTTATTTTCATTTTACCATTATATTGCGAGGCTACCCAAAGTTGAATGAACCTCCCCTCTGTCTGGGTGCCGGGGCCTAAATATATGCCAATGGACTGTTCCAATGTTGGGTGACGTGAAGCCTGATTCTCTGCTATGACATGCAGACTAATTCTCTGCTGACATGAAGACAGATTCTCTGTTACGGGACCTCTCTCCTCTGCCTGGGTGCTGGGCCTAAATATATGCCAATGGACTGTTGCAGTGGTGGCTGACGTGAAGCCTGATTCTCTGCTATGACATGCAGACTGATTCTCTGCTGACATGAAGCCAGATCCTCTGTTACGGGACCTCTCTCCTCTGCCTGGGTGCTGGGCCTAAATATATGACAATGGACTGTTGCAGTGGTGGCTGACGTGAAGCCTGATTCTCTGCTATGACATGCAGACTAATTCTCTGCTGACATGAAGACAGATTCTCTGTTACGGGACCTCTCTCCTCTGCCTGTGTGCTGGGCCTAAATATCTGACAATGGACTGTTGCAGTGGTGGCTGACGTGAAGCCTGATTCTCTGCTATGACATGCAGACTGATTCTCTGCTGACATGAAGCCAGATTCTGTGTTACGGTACCTCTCTCCTCTGCCTGGGTGCCGGGGCCTAAATTTATGATAATGGACTGTTACAGTGGTGGGTGACGTGAAGCCTGATTCTCTGCTATGATATGAAGACTGATTATCTGCTGACATGAAGCCAGATTCTGTGTTATGGGACCTCTCTCCTCTGCCTGGGTGCTGGGCCTAAATATCTGACAATGGACTGTTGCAGTGGTGGCTGACGTGAAGCCTGATTCTCTGCTATGACATGCAGACTGATTCTCTGCTGACATGAAGACAGATTCTGTGTTATGGGACCTCTCTCCTCTGCCTGGGTGCTGGGCCTAAATATCTGACAATGGACTGTTGCAGTGGTGGCTGACGTGAAGCCTGATTCTCTGCTATAACATGCAGACTGATTCTCTGCTGACATGAAGACAGATTCTGTGTTATGGGACCTCTCTCCTCTGCCTGGGTGCCGGGGCCTAAATTTATGACAATGGACTGTTACAGTGGTGGCTGACGTGAAGCCTGATTCTCTGCTATGACATGCAGACTGATTCTCTGCTGACATGAAGACAGATTCTCTGTTACGGGACCTCTCTCCTCTGCCTGGGTGCCGGGGCCTAAATATCTGAGAATGGACTGTTCCAGTGGTGGGTGACGTGAAGCCAGATTCTCTGCTATGGGACCTCTCTCCAATTGATATTGGTTAATTTTTATTTATTTTATTTTTATTTTGTGCGTATCATAGCCCCTTGTAAGAGATCAGCTGCTGCCAGGCAGCAAGGGGCCAGACTCCCCTCCCTCCCCAGTTTTAAATTCATTGGTGGCCAATGCGGCCCCCCCTCCCTCCTTCCCTCCCCAGTATTAAATTCATTGGTGGCCAGTGCGGCCCCCCCTCCCTCCCCAGTATTAAATTCATTGGTGGCCAGTGCGGCCCCCCCTCTCCCCCCCTAATTAAAATCACCCCCCCATCATTGGAGGCAGCGGAGAGTTCCAATCGGAGTCCCAGTTTAATCGCTGGGGCTCAGATCGGTTACCATGGCAGCCAGAGCGCTACTGCAGTTCTGGCTGCCATGGTTACTTAGCAATTTTAGAAGCATTATACTTACCTGCGCTGTCTGTGACCGTCGGGCGCTCCTCCTACTGGTAAGTGAAAGGTCTGTGCGGCGCATTGCCTATAGCACAGACCTGTCACTTACCAGTAGGAGGAGCGACTGGTCGGCCACAGACAGCGCAGGTAAGTATAATGCTTCTAAAATTCGGAACGCTCCGCTGCCACCAATGATTGGGGGGGGTGATTTTAATTAGGGGGGGAGAGGGGGCCACACTGGCCACCAATGAATGTAATACTGGGGAGGGAGGGAGGGGGGGCCGCACTGGCCACCAATGAATATAATACTGGGGAGGGAGGGAGGGGGGGCCGCACTGGCCACCAATGAATTTAATACTGGGGAGGGAGGGAGGAAGGGGGATATGCGCACTGGCCACCAATGAATGTAATACTGGGGAGGGAGGGGGGCCGCACTGGCCACCAATTAATTTAATACTGGGGAGGGAGGGGGGGGCCGCACTGGCCACCAATTAATTTAATACTGGGGAGGGAGGGGGGTCTGCCCCCTGCTGCCTGGCAGCACCCGATCAGGGGGCTGAGATCCGCACAATTAACCCCGCAGGTGCAGCACCTGAGGGGTTAATTGTGCGGATCACAGCCTCCTGTAAGAGATCGGGCGCTGTCAGGCAGCAGGGGGCAGTTATGTACACAGTTCTTAGTATATTCTAACTAGAAGCGTCCCCATCACTATGGGAACGCCTCTGTGTTAGACTATACTGTCGGATCTGAGTTTTTACGATCTAACTCAAATCCGATGGTATATTCTAACATAGAGGCGTTCCCATGGTGATGGGGACGCTTCAAGTTAAAATATACCATCGGATTAGAGAAAACTCCGATCCGATGGTATATTAATAGGGACTCCTGACTTTACATTGAAAGTCAATGGGGGACGGATCCGTTTGCAATTGCACCATATTGTGTCAACGTCAAATGGATCCGTCCCCATTGACTTGTATTGTGAGTCTGGATGGATCCAGTTGGCTCCGCACGGCCAGGCAGACACGAAAACGCTGCAAGCTGCGATCGGGTGTCCGCCTGCTGAGCGGAGGCCAAACGCAGCCAGACGCCAGACTGAGGCATTCTGAGTGGATCCGCATCCACTCAGAATGCATTGGGGCTGTACGGATCCGTTCAGGGCCGCTTGTGAGAGCCTTCAAACGGAACTCACAAGCGGAACCCCGAACGCAAGTGTGAAAGTAGCCTTACTGAATGGAATCGATAGTCAATGGAATCTGTTCAGCTTTGTTTGGGTCAGTTATGTGCCCTATCCAGCATTATTTTCATTGTTCTGCTCCTTGCAGCCCTTAAACGTTATATTTTTCCAGATATGTATACAGCTGATGTATGCCCTATTTCATTAAACTATAGGCCCCTTGCTTGTAGCATGCGAAATAACAATGGAAAAAAAAGTAATCCACATAAATATAGCTCTTAAATTTATGATTCTGTAGATACGACTAATTAAATTGATTAGTACAATTTTTATTAGATTGGTATATTACGCAAAAAAAATGCCAGGCCTGTTAATTAAAAATGAGTTCTTGGTTTTCAGGCCTGACTAAAATCTATTCACAAATTTATCAGTGTTACATCTAAAAGAATAGGATGGCAATACTACCTGTCAATATTAAAGTTTTTGATTATACGGTATAAAGCAGCCGTACATATACGGTAACATGGGAACAGAAATACCAACCTGAGAAAAGAACCTAAAATATGTCATTTATGTTACAGGTTGGCCAATCGTTTTACTGTTTTGAACTTTGAAAGTTATCAAAGTTTGTTGAATTTGGAAAATATGAAGCTCTACTGTTAGGTCTCGATGAAAAATGTCACTTGCTTTATATCTGAAAATTCACCGGTAAATACTGTAAGTATTCTGAGTGTAAGGGAGCATTCATACAACCCTATGCATTTTGCAGTCTATTTGGCATCCACATTTTGATTTGGACCCATTGACATGTTCTATCCTTTGCGGAATGGACATATAGATGCGGACAGCACACATATAGCATTCGTTTTCGTTTTTTTTTTGTAATATAATTTTTATAGATTTTCAATAAAGTGAGCAAATTGTACAGGGTACAACATACCAAAATAAGTCATTATCAGTGGTACAAGTCGTACATTTACTTTTTTCAATCTTATTCAGCATTGTTAAACACTGTCGAATACAAACTACAAGTTACAAATTACCCCCCTCCCCCCTTCCCTTCTCTCTCTACTTCTCTTAATGCAATATCATTATTTTTCAATCAATCTGAAGTCTTCCCAAAGTTTGAGCTAATTTCTTCTTCAGGTACCACTCTGAAAGGATGAAGGGGGCCATTAAAGTGCGCATGTCTTCATCAGAATATACCACTCCTATGAAAGACCCCCATCTCTTGAAGAAAGAGTTTATAACCCGCCCTCACATCTGTTCCGCCTCGATCCTCTCCATATTCAGGCAAAGCTTGGCATGATTAAGAACCTACATCATTGTTGGCATTTGGGGTTTGAGCCAGTGCCTAAAAATACAGCGTTTGGCTGCCAACAGTAAGATGTGTATAACTGGTTGCACATTAGACCCATTTGCCCGAGCATGGAGGAGCATCAAGTCAGGAGTCAAGGGTATCGAGGTTTGCAGGTAGCGTTTTATCTGAGATTTGACTAACCTCCAAAAATTCTGGGAGGCCGGGCAGGACCACACCCCATGACTCAAGTCAGATTTTTCCAACTGACACTTAGGGCATTTAGATAATCTATCAGAGGAAGGAAGGGGTGACGAGAACTGGAACCCATAAATGGCTTTATGAATAATTCTGAAATGTGATTCTCTCCAGACTTGGTTGATTATCACTTTATTGACTGTGTTCCATCATTGAATGATTAATGTATCCGCATCTAGCGAGGGGAACGTTTTTTTCCAGTGAGAGAATAGATTGTCTGCCAGACACTTTTGCTTGTGGTCCCGTATCTCGTGATAGATTTCTGAAAGTGACCTTTTTCTGGACCCATCTCCCACCACCCGATCAAAGGCATTGGCTGTGAATTCCCCACTCAGGTTTTTCACCCTACATATAAGAAATCCCATTAGCTGGGCATGCGCCAGAAAGTGTTGTGGTTTAATTTGTGGATATCTATTCTGAATTTCTGCAAATGACAGATAGGAATTAGCTTGTCTATCCCAGAAGTCTTGAACCTTCCCTAAACCCCCTCGCTTCCACGAAACAAAATGCTTTGTTTCACTACCTGCGGGAAACTCTGGGTGACCCCAGATTGGCATATATTTTGATATCATGAAAGGGAGTTTTAAGATTTTACGCACCCCTTTCCAGGCTGCTTTAGTGTCTGTCAATAGAGTACTCCGTTTGGCCACAGGGGGTAGAGCACAGAACTTTGTGTGGAGGAGTGCCCCCAAAGACCATGGTCAAGCTAGTTGGGCCTCTAACAGTGAGTTAGTGTAGAAATTGGATCCGAAGATCCAGTCTATACTGTGTCTTAAAAGACTGGCTAAATTATATGATCTTACATCGGGTAGTGCCATTCCCCCCAACCCTTTTTATAATTGACGTTTTGGAAAAGCTATGCAGGGTTTGCGTTCCCTCCAGATGAAAGCCCTGAATGCAGATTCTAGATCCATTATATCCTTGTGTTTGATCAAAATGGGGATCGTTTGCATCGGATACAGGAGCTTTGGGGTGCACATTATTTTTATTATTGTATTCTTCCCCCTAGGGACAACGGAATTTCATGCACCTCTGCAAATCCCCTTTAATCTTTTGAATAATGCGTGGGTAGTTTAAAGAATAGAGCGACCCTGGGCACCTTCCCACCTGGATGCCAAGATATCTGATTGATTTGCCAGCTACATGTAGGGGGACATCCAGTGGCCTCTCAGATGTGTTTGGAATAGTGGGGCCCAGAAATAGGATCTCAGATTTAGTGGCGTTAACCCGGTAACCTGACATATCACCAAATTCTGATAGCAACCGATACAAGTGGGGTAAGTATCTGTATGGGTTCTCCAGAAATACTAGTAAATCGTCTGCGAACAGGGCATGTTTAAGTTCCCTATTACCTATTTTAATCCCCTCAATTTTATCTTCCCTTGCTAATTTCCTGGACAGGGGTTCCAATGCCAGGTTGAATAGGAGGGGGGATAAAGGGCATTCCTGCCTGGTACCTTTGCCCAACCTAAAAGGCTGTGACAAATAGCCTGGGGTGTGGATCCTAGCCCACGGATCAGCATACAATGCCCTTATGTACTGCCGGAAGGCTCCCTCAAACCAGCATTCATATTTTGTAAAACTACATTTTGCTGTGTGCAAAACAGATATGGTTGTTTGAATGGTCACCAATGGAATAGATATCCTGTGTAAAATTTGTAGTTAGGTTTTAAAATATTTACTTTGCACAAAACTTGACAGGGTCAGGCTACTTTCACACTAGCGTTCGTCGGTCCGCTCGTGAGCTCCGTTTGAAGGGGCTCACAAGCGGACCCGAACGCAGCCGTCCAGCCCTGATGCAGTCTGAATGGAGCGGATCCGCTCAGACTGCATCAGTCTGGCGGCGTTCAGCCTCCGCTCCGCTCGCCTCCGCACGGACAGGCGGACAGCTGAACGCTGCTTGCAGCGTTCGGGTGTCCGCCTGGCCGTGCGGAGGCGTGCGGATCCGTTCAGACTTACAATGTAAGTCAATGGGAACGGATCCGCTTGAAGATGTCACCAATTGACTCAATCTTCAAGCGGATCCGTCCCCCATTGACTTTACATTGAAAGTCTGAACGGATCCGCGCAGGCTACTTGCGCACTTGCGCACTTGCGAATTTTTTTAAAGTTATTAATGCAGACGGATCCGTACTGAACGGAGCCTCCGTCTGCATTAATATGAGCGGATCCGTTCAGAACGGATCCGCCCGAACGCTAGTGTGAAAGTAGCCTCATCTGTTTTGGCTAATATAACAATATAACAGGAGGTAAATCCAGTATTACTATTGACAACAAATGTATTGAATAAGCTGTAACAGCTCTACTTTACATGTGATATGAATTTTGTTTTACTCTTTCAGGTTTATTTTCTGAACCCTGCCATGCTACTGTATTTCTTTTGACTTGGACTTTCAGATGCAGAACCATGTCATCTTCACAGTAAGTAAATAATTTGTTTTTCATTTTGTATGGGAATATTTTAAATATAGCTTATCTATAATATTTGATTTCAGTTTTATTTCACAGAAAAAAATCCTTATTGGAAAATATGTATACTTTTTTTTAAGTTACTTCACCACAAAGTTGGTTAATAAAAAAATAAATAAAAAGATTTATCCCTAACGATTTCAGTAGGTCATGTATACAATTCTTTAATGGGGTGTGGCATGGGAGGAGCCAGGACAGGAGGTGGGACGGGCCAGGGGTGGGTAGTGGGCGGGGTTAGGGGGCCCAATTCAGATTCTTGCTATGGGGCCCAGTGATTTCTATGTACGCCCCTGCTCTTTCCTCAGGCGTCGCTGGGCCGCCCAAATTCAGGCTTCTTCAGTCTTGTAGCCCCACAGCCCTCCTGGCTGGGATCACACATAGCCTCTGCAGGCTTCCTTTCCCAATTCCTCTCCCACCTGAGGATAGATGCTGACTTTTAAATGACAACCGTGGACATGGGCCACCTGTGAAACCCGGAGTGGATTGTGGGGAAAACACAGCAAACCATGACATGCATCTCCTCTAATAGGTTTCCTGCACCATTTCTGATTTGTATATTACATGTTGAATGGTGTAAGGCAGGGGTGTAACTACCAAAGCAACAGACTATGTGACTGCTATGGGGCCCAGGGCAAGAGGGGGCCCAGTTGGGATCATCTCCTCTTCTACTGGGGGAGAAAACTTGGTCAGGACTCTACCCTGTAAAGCAGGGGTGCACAACGTTTTCTGGGTGGGGGCCACATTGTCAGACTGAACCAACATCAAAGGCCAAAAATAAAATAAAAATTGGTATAAACAACTGAAATACTGTACTTATGGCATATCGAACATACAGTATATGCCATTAATGTGTAGTTACACTTCCAGGACTACCATCTAATGGGAGGATACATGAAAAATACATGTGAGCAGCCACAAGACATAGACATACATGTCTGTTACCAGATGGTTGGGGGCCGCACAGAATGGTATCAAGGGCCGCATGTTGCCCCTGGGCCGCAGGTTGTGCACCCCTGCTCTAAAGGAACAACTTTTAGCAGATGAGGCAGTGGAAAAAATGGCCCAAGGGTCACTGAAAGGGGTTTAGGTGCAAACGCTTCTGTCCTCTGTGGGGGGCCTGGTTTGATCCTTACTATGGGGCCCTTACTTCTCTATGTATGCCACTGGTGTAAGGATACACTCACATGTGGAATTGTGTATGGCAAATCTGCAGCATTTACAGTAGAAGTAAACAGTAGACGCAAACTGGAAAAATCTTATCCACATGCGCAGGAAATTGTCCACAGTAGGATCCACACATAATTTCACATGCGGTGCCGATTTTAAATCCACAGAATATCAATTTATGTGGCAGATATCTATTGCATTTCAGCCTCTGAAATCTGTGGCAATTCTGTAGCAATTCCAAACTCTGTAGAGAAATTTGGTTTGGATTTTGCCGCTGTAGATTTTTCTGCAGTGACCCTGCTGCACACTTAAAAAGACATTCAGTTTTTTATTAATATTTTTGCACCACCTTAACAAACAATTAAAGTCAAATGCAATTAAAATTTGTTAGTGAACTGTTTTTTTTTTATTACATAAGAAAGTTACATTAAATTAATTTGGAGGTTGGGTGGCAACAAATTAATGATTCTTTCGGAAAGGGGACGGCATCAAACTGAATTTTTATCCCCAGGTGAATAAAAGTCTAGACCTCTCGCTAAGGCCTTATGCATATGAACGTTGTTTGGGTCCGCATCCGAGCTGCATGTTTTGTGTCTTGGATGCGGACCTATTGACTTCAATGGAGCCGCAAAAGATGCGGACAGCACATGGAGTTCCGCTGACCTTCTTGTCCGTATCATGGACTAGGATAGGACTGGTCTACTAAGGGCTAGGTCTTCTGTTATCAAAATGCAGAACGCACACGGCCAATATCCGTGTTTTGCGGATCTGAGACACACTACGGCCGTGGGCATGAGGCCTAAGCATAGGGAAAGATCTGGCGTTTACATTCTTTTTCAACACGATTTCAGTTTCAGAAACCCATCAGTTTTTATACAACTACGCCATCATGTGGGGAGTTTAGAGAGTGCCATTAGCCATGGAACACAATACAATTACATTCGTTCTGCTGTCTAGTTCTACTATGTGGATTCTCTTGCACAGAAAATCTGCTATATACTTTCCATTCTTTCTTTACTGCTTAGATCAAATAGCTAGACCCTGCTCTTGGAGATGGGCTGAGCGGAAACCTTTTTTTTTTGCATATTTTGCAGCATTTTTTTTTTACCCTTTTCATGAGATCAAATTTCTCACACATTTATCTGGGTATCTTGGTATCTGGGCAGTTAGCGAAATCTCTATTAAGGGCACACAGGGTTGGAGCACTTATCTCCTCTGTTTAAGAACGAAAGTCCAGCCACCGCTATCTTGATTGAAGATCTCGCACAAAATCCAGTCATCACGGGCCATGTGAGATTTCGCACTAGATCTACAATCAATATGGCGGTGGCTAGCTCTTTGCGATGAAACGGAGGTCAGTATAATTTTTATTTTACACTGTATTATTACTGTCAGATGCCGTGATCAGCTATGAACGCGGCATCTGAGCGCAATCGCAGCTCCCTGTGATTGCACCCACTAGGAAATGCGCTCCAAGCTAATTTTTATTTTTTTAAATTCGGCAAAGCAGCTGAATGAAATTTTTCATAACTTTGCTCATCTCTATCTATGATATATCGAAAGAACATTTACACTTAATTTGCCTTATAAGGCTTTATTCACACATCCGTGTCTGTGATGACATCCGTGACATGGTGGTTAGTGGTTCATTCGTGAAGGATTTGTGTTTGGTCCATGTGTCTGTTTTTTGCCCTCCCTGTGTCATCCATATTCCACAGACACTGCTCAGCTGAAAATCAATTTTCACGGCAGTGGTCATTGACACAACACTGATGCCATCCGTGTCAGTGGTTTTTCTCATAGACTTCACCAGGTGTGTTTGGTCTGCATCATGAAGTAGTCCATGCCTCCATAGGTCAGTGGAAAGTCACTGATGTGTTAACCAAGACATTAGAATCGGTGGGTACTTGTGCTGTCCATAGAGAACATGGACAGCAGACATCCATGTGCAGCGACTGGGCCGCAGGGGCAATATGTGAGTGCTGGTGGGCCGATGGGGGTAGTAGTTGTTTACTCACTGTTCTGTAAAGCTCCCTGGGCCGGCGTGCAGTGAATGGAAGGACAGCACCAGTTCCTTCCACACTCTGTTGTTCAGGGACTCCTGCCAGATGGTGGTTGAGGTGCCCTTGGTGGAATGGCTTAAGGTGCCGTGGAGGCAGGGTCCCTGGTGTTCGTGATGCCAGCACCGTTAGGTGCAAAGGAAAGTGGTAGAAAGGATAAGGAGTCAATGGTTGTAAAGAACGGAACTTTTACTTGATCAATTGACTCAGAGTAGTTAGTACAGTTTATTTGTAATTAGCAAAAGTAATAATCCAAATATTAGCTCAACTGTGATCCTTGTAACAGGCTTGGCAGAAATAGCTTGCAGAGGTGGGAGAGATTCCTTCTTATATCTGTCTACACTATGTCCACACTCTAGCAGCCAGGTACTGGATATCATAACTTCTTAGGCTACTTTCACACTAGCGTTTTGTCTTTCCGTTTGTGAGATCCGTTCAGGGCTCTAACAAGCGGTCCAAAACGGATCAGCTTTGCCCTAATGCATTCTGAATGGATAAGGATCCGCTCAGAATGCATCAGTTTGCCTCCGTTTAGTCTCCATTCCGCTCTGGAGGCGGACACCAAAACGCTGCTTGCAGCGTTTTGCCGCCTGCCTGACGAAGCGGAGCCAAACGATGTAAGTCAATGGGGACGGATCAGTTTTCTCTGACACAATCTGGCACAATAGAAAACACGGATCCGTCCCCCATTGACTTTCAATGGTGTTCAAGACGGATCCGTCATGGCTATAGAAGACATAATACAAACTGATCCGTTCATGACGGATGCACATGGTTGTATTATTGTAACGGAAGCATTTTTGCAGATCCATGACGGATCCGCAAAAAACGCTAGTTTGAAAGTAGCCTAACTTGTAATTAGCAATCCACAGGGCGGTCTCCCTAACGGCAAAATCCTCTGCTCCATTATTTGTACAGGATACTTTCCTAAACTCTGGTCCACAATGTCGAGAGGAATGTGGTAATAGATAACTTTGCAACTAGTCGTCCTGCTGTGTCCAGGTGCTTTGAGGCTTCTCCCGGTTACTGGTGCTGTGGAGTCCATAAGCTAATGCTGCTTCTATCTCCACTAGACTTTCCCTATATCCATGCATTCGCTCTCTGGTCTGGGCTAGGTTGCTGTAAGGAATTTCTCCAGACTCCCTCAGGCTGGCCAGGGCCAAAGGGCTAAAGTGGTAGCTACATACTGGATTTATGCTGTTCTGCTCCTCACACACCCACTAACTTACTCCCTTCCTCTAAGATTACTTCCTTCCTTCTTCATCTGCCTTGGCACACCCTAGGATATATACAGTACAGACCAAAAGTTTGGACACACCTTCTCATTCAAAGAGTTTTCTTTATTTTCATGACTATGAAAATTGTAGATTCACACTGAAGGCATCAAAACTATGAATTAACACATGTGGAATTATATACATAACAAAAACGTGTGAAACAACTGAAAATATGTCATATTCTAGGTTCTTCAAAGTTGGCACCTTTTGCTTTGATTACTTCACTTTACAGGTGTGCCCTGTCAGGTTTAATAAGTGGGATTTCTTGCCTTATAAATGGGGTTGGGACCATCAGTTGCGTTGTGGAGAAGTCAGGTGGATACACAGCTGATAGTCCTACTGAATAGACTGTTAGAATTTGTATTATGGCAAGAAAAAAAGCAGCTAAGTAAAGAAAAACGAGTTGCCATCATTACTTTAAGAAATGAAGGTCAGTCAGTCCGAAAAATTGGGAAAACTTTGATAGTAAGGGCTATTTGACCATGAAGGAGAGTGATGGGGTGCTGCGCCAGATGACCTGGCCTCCACAGTCACCGAACCTGAACCCAATCGAGATGGTTTGGGGCGAGCTGGACCGCAGAGTGAAGGAAAAAGGGTTAAGTGCTAAGCATCTCTGGGAACTCCTTCAAGACTGTTGGAAGACCATTTCAGGTGACTACCTCTTGAAGCTCATCAAGAGAATACCAAGAGTGTGCAAAGCAGTAATCAAAGCAAAAGGTGGCTACTTTGAAGAACCTAGAATATGACATATTTTCAGTTGTTTCACACTTTTTTGTTATGTATATAATTCCACATGTGTTAATTCATAGTTTTGATGCCTTCAGTGTGAATCTCCAATTTTCATAGTCATGAAAATAAAGAAAACTCTTTGAATGAGAAGGTGTGTCCAAACTTTTGGTCTGTACTGTATATATATATATATATATATATATGTATGTGTGTGGTGACAGCACCACCCAAGGGTGAATGGATGTAATGACATCTAGCAATGCTCATCTAGCCTGTTATAAGGAATTACAGCTATATACAGAAATATATTGACATGGTATAATGCATATGCCCAAAGTTATACAGGGCCCCATGACCATCACGGAGTGGGACACTGCACATGGTTCACTGACGTGTGAATAAGGGCTAACGCCCAAGAACTATCCAACAATCACAATATCAGGTGAAAAAACGTTATTAATATATTTGCTAATTGGCATAAATGGCATGAATTGCGCCAAAATCGTGCAAAG
The DNA here is from genome assembly GCF_014858855.1 of Bufo gargarizans. Classification (NCBI taxonomy): domain Eukaryota; kingdom Metazoa; phylum Chordata; class Amphibia; order Anura; family Bufonidae; genus Bufo; species Bufo gargarizans. Next base: position 226,266,239 of record NC_058080.1, on the reverse strand, counting down.
TAAATATAATTAAACTATTGTGTTGACAATATAGTGCATGCAAATAGTAATGTATGATATCACATCATTTTCTCATCATTCATGTTAAAGGTTTGATTATCACTGGTGGCACTGGTTGATAAATTTACTGCTATCCCCAATAGGTGGAAATTGTCTACCTTTTTTACCCAGGGAGGATGGCCTGTCTTTTAAGGCTCCCTATGCCAACTATGTGTGATCTCCACAAGGAGAAACATTATTCCCCCCAAACCTTTGATAACTACATGTGGAGTGCTTTTCATCCTATAAGATGCTCCTGCCCATAAGACGCCCCTAGGATTTAGAGGAAAATAAGAAAAAAAAAATGTCATCAGACCTCAGATCATACCCACAATGTTTCTCATACCTCATATCAGACCCCCAGTGTTGATCAGACCCCCCAGTGTTTCTCAGACCTTATATAAGATGCCCAATCAGATCACCAGTGTTTATGAGACCGCCAGTGATTCTCAGACCTCATATCAGAATTAATAAATAACAAAATAATAAAAAGTAAATAACAAAAAAATAAATCAATTCACTTCTCCTGACTAGTGACGAATGTTCGTGAAGATCACGGCGGGCCCCATTAACTTTAATGGCAGGCGAACTTGAAAAACCTTCAGCTCATATTTGCAGCCACCAAATACTTAGTAGAAGTGTACAAATTGTCCTACAACATGGACAGTGACATACTAGAGGGGGATGAATGACAAAAATTCCAACAAAAAATATGTATCTTAATCAGGGGACATTTTTATGCATCTTAAAGGGAAATTCTCTGAAATGTGACCTGTTGGAGCCTAGAAAGTGATTATAGTGGATGGCACTCCTTATGTAGCTGTTGGTGCTCAGTGGAAATAATCAATTTGAAATAGGAAGAAACCACGGCACTTGTTTTTCAGATGATAAAAGATAAATAAAGCTGATAAAAGTGGAGCCATTGTAGTTATGGACACTACAGCCTACATTACGGAGATAAAACGACAATTATCGGATACTGATACCTATTTCAAAGTGTCCAACAACCCCATCTTTCGTATCAAGAAATAAATAATCTCTTTACTTGACCATCTCCTTCAGCTAGGTACAATTGACAAATCCATCTATACTTTTCTTATTAATGACCATCCAGTTACTCCTGTTCTTTACATACTGCCCAAAATCCACAAGAATCTTACTAATCCCCCAGGCAGACCTATAGTCGCATCTACAGACTCTTTTCTTTCTCCACTCTCAATTTTTTTAGAAAGAGTACTTACCCCACTCATCAAAAATACTTGGTCTTTCCTACTAGACACAACACATTTTCTATCCATTATTTCTTCATTACAAAATATTCCCTCTGAGAGTTTATTAGTGACACTAGATGTGAATAGTCTGTATACTTCCATTGCTCACGAGAAGGGACTTGAAGCAGTTTCCTCCCTTCTTTCTACCTCTAACTATTCATCCAATGCACAAGCCTTTCGCCTAACCCTCTTGAGGTTCGTTTTACACAACAACTATTTCATGTTCGGTGACGACTACTACATCCAAAAGCGTGGTACAGCGATAGGTGCGAACGTGGCGCCACCATACACAAATGCCTTTATGGCAAAATTCAAGGAGGATAAAGTCTATCCCCATTTCCTTTTCCAACAGTTTGCACTGATTTGGTATCGTTATATTGACGATATATTTTGCGTTTGGACTGGCGACACTGATTCACTCTCTCAATTCATCGATCACATCAATAAACAAGACCCGGATCTTTCTTTCACTTCCCATATAGACCGAGAAAGTTTTCTAGACACATTAGTACTCAAGACACAATTTGGATCATTAACTACTGACCTTTTTCGAAAATCAACCGATCGTAATACATTGTTACATTATTCCAGTAGTCAGCCCCGATATACTAAACAGTCTCTACCCCGATCCCAGTTCAAACGTGTAACTAGGATTGTTGCGGACTCATCCCTTCGCGATCAACGCCTTCACGAAATGGCGAATAAATTCAAAGATAGGGGCTACCCTACCAGGCTATTAGAAGAAGAACTCACTTTGGCTAAACAGGCCCCTCCACGATCTACTAGGCCCATGTCATCCCCACGTATTCCCTTCATTACCACTTACCATCCTTTTGCACCAAAGATTCAAACCATAATTAAAAAACACTGGTCTTTATTAGCGCGATCCTATCCAAATGTTCTAGAATTCCAAAACCCCATCCGTATGTGTTATAAACGTCCAACCAATTTGAAAGACCAACTGGTACACGCTGACATAGGTTCATTTACACCGCAACTTCGACAAACCACCTTGGCCCCTCACAAAACAGGCACTTATCCGTGCCTTCATTGTGCCCAGTGTACCAATGTCATCAAGGGCAATAGGATTATACACCCCCATTCGGGTAAAATTTATCATCCTAGAGATTTCTATATGTGTAATTCTTCCTTTGTGGTGTACCTCATCAAATGCCCTTGCGGTTTGGCCTATGTTGGCAAAACAACTCAGTGTATTCGCGATCGCATTTCCAAACACAAATCTGACATTCACTGCCAGAAAACGGAACTTCCAATCCCATATCATTTCATATCCACAAAACATCAAATTAATCAGCTCCAGTTGCAGGTCCTAGAGCATGTGTCATCAGCACGATGAGAAGGAAACCGAATTGCACACCTCAAGGAACGTGAGGCCTTCTGGATTTTCAAACTTAGAACTCTGTTTCCCCATGGAATGAATAGGGACCTTGATTTTTGTATTTAACTTTACATTTAATTTTACATCTGACTTCTGTACTTTATATTCTGTATTTGTGCTTGCATACTTATTGCTAGTATTCCTATTGCTAGATGTATATATATACATAGATATATTTATATAATCTTGATTACAATTTTTTTTCTCTTATAGTCTTTTTACCCCTATAGTCTCATCATACCAGGTAGTATACCATCACATAATTTAGAGTCATTAGTAGTATTGCCCTCTTTTCCTATTAGCCGTCTCATATATCCCCAATTGGTTATTATTGTCCGGTTATTAAAGTAAAATGTCATATCAATGCCTTATATCTAGAGTGTATTCCCGCGCATGCGCATCTCCTTAGCCTCAGCGCCTGCGCTCTGGGCCCCGGTCTCTGGACATCCTAAGTCCGGAGCGGGGAACCCGTGCGCATGTGCGAATGACGTACTTGTTGTCGCGATACTTCGGCAGTAGCCGAGAGACGCCGGCGCATGCGCAGTTCTCACTTTCGTCCGAATGTTAAATCCCCGATCTCCCGCTTGCCACTAGTCCTCCTGACATCTCCTGATCCACAACGCTAAGGTCTGTGTCCTACGATTGGCGCTAATATGGTCTCTACTAGCGCGATTTAATCTTTATTTTACAACTTGGCTATTTTCTTCAATTTTTGCTTTCTGCTATACGTTTTTGTGGCAAAGAGATATATAAGGGATTCAATACGATTCAGTTACCTATACATTTCCTTGATGCCATGTTCTCGGGGTCTATTGAATATTTGTCTTTATATGTATATTGTCCTTATATAGCTAGTAATATGCTATTTTAGGGCATACTAAATGACACCACCTGAGTCATCATATGATTAACTGTACAACGTCGGTACACTTTGATGACGTTATATACATTATACTACTGTTTCTTTATATACCGTATATACTCGAGTATAAGCCGACCCGAGTATAAGCCGAGGCCCCTAATTTTACCCCCAAAAATGGGAAAAATTAGTGACTCGAGTATAAGACTAAGGTGGGAAATGCAGCTATAATGCAGAGTGTATGTGTATATAATGCACACACTCTACATTATATACACACATCTGCAAGAGGGTGACTCAGATTGATGGGAGTCTGACTCTGACTCCCTGTATTTAATGCAGAGTGTGTGCATTATATACACACACACTCTGCATTAAAGACAGGGAGCCATCCACAGATCTCCCCCCTAAACAGTGCCATCCACAGATCCCCCCTAAAGAGTGCCATCCACAGATTCCCCCCTAAACAGTGCCATCCACAGATCCCCCCTCCCCTAAACAGTGCCAGGATGGCACTGTTTAGGGGAGGGGGGATCTGTGGATGGCACTGTTAGGGGGATCTGTGGATGGCACTGCCATCCACAGATCCCCCTACAGTGCCATCCACAGATCCCCCTCCCCGACGCTCACAGCAGTATATTTATAAAGTAGTATTCATCAGTATTCTTTAAGTTTGATTATCTTACTTTGTCTTTACTCCGGTAATAGCAGCCACAGGCAGTGCGGGGAGCGGCGCTCACTCACTGACGTCACGCGCCTGCTCCCACTAGGCGGCGCAGGCGCGTGACATCAGTGAGTGAGCGCTGCCCCCCGCACTGCCTGCATTACCGGAGCAAAGACAAAGTAAGATAGTAGACTCGAGTATAAGACGAGGGGGCTTTTTGAGCACAAAAATTTGTGCCCAAAAACTCGTCTTATACTCGAGTATATACGGTAGATTATACACTAGCGATACTCTTGTGGTTAGATAAGAGCTACTATATGACACTTCATATTTATTCATTTATTTATCACCACTCCCTCATATAGGTCCTATACTAGTTCAACTCGGACTATGAAGAAAATGATGTCATCTTGGAATCATCCTATTCAGATTGATATGTCTATTTGATAGCTCCGATCAAATTTTTTATGCTCTTGATATTTATGTATTTGACATCAATTTATTATTTACTCTTTTTTTTTTTCTTATATCTAATATTGTCTGTCTGCCCCAAGGGTTATGCCTGTATCTAAATTCTATATATTTATTTATACTTAGGCCGTGAACAAGGTCCTAGTGGACCGAAACGTTGGCCTTTATTCAAAAGATCAAATTTTGGGATATACAATAAATGAATTATCTTTGATCATCTGAAAAACAAGTGCCGTGGTTTCTTCCTAGAAAAATTTTAAGGCCACGGGAGTAGGGGCCTTAAAAATTAGGCATTCACCTGACATAAAATAAATTCTGATTATGTTGCTCGAGGTACATTATGCAGTGAATGGATAACATTTTACTGTAGGCCCTTGGACTACAGGCCCCAAACATGAGTCATTCACCGGACAGAAAAGATTAAGTGATTATGTGGCCGGAGGTATATTACACGGTCGATGGATATAAATTTTACTGCAGGCCAGTACAAGTACAGGTCAAATACATATGTTTAAAAGAACTAAAAATATAAAATTGGATTAAAAACATGGCTAACGAAATCCCCCCTCCCCTCTTGAAAAAAACCCTAATGATAATTGTTGAAATTCAATAACACGTGGTTGTCACTGGTGTTGAATTCCTCCGAGGTCACAACAATTATTCATTCACCGTACATAAAAGAGCAAGAAAGTATGTGGCTAGAGGTAGATTACATGGTCATTGGATATCAATTTTCCAGCAGGCCAGTGTACTACAGGCCCCAAAATTATGCATTCAGCGTACATAAAAAAACAAGTAAGTATGTGGCTGGAGGTCTATTAGACGGTCAATGGATATCAATTTTACTGAAGGCCAGTAAAAATAGAGGTCAAATACATATGTTTAAAAGAACTAAAAATATTATGGTTTAAAAACATGGCTAACGAAATCCGCCTCTTGGAAAAAAAAAAATTATGATAATAGTTGAAACACGTGGTCGTCACAGGTCTTGAATTCCTCCGAGGCCCAAAACATTAGGCATTCAACTGACAGAATAGGCCTTTTATGCCGCTGTATTTACAGGACAGGGACCAATATTTGTTCTGCGTGGTGGCAGATATTTGTGAGCTGGCATGAGGAAATTGAATTAATTGTAGTCGTTACAGGTGTTGAATTCCTCCGAAATCCATGCCTCATTCATTTTTAGAAATGTGAGGTAGTCCACACTGTCGTGAGCTAGGCGAGTGCACTTATCGGTCACAACTCCCCCTGCTGCGCTGAACGTCCTTTCGGACAAGACACTGGACGAGGGGAAAGCCAACAGTTCCATGGCAAATTGTCAGGTCAAGCCTGCACACCCAGTAGGCCAGGGGTTCCTCGCTTTTCAGAGCATCCACAACGGCCATTACCCTGATGCAGTCGGACACCTGTCGGTCTAGGCGTTCCCATAGGCTGGATCCGGAGGGCGGCTGTCGATGGATTGTCTGCAAGAATGATCTCATATACGAAGTGACCAACTGTCACGCTGGACAGGACACAAGATACCACAGAAAACCACAAACAAGTGTCTAGGCCAGAAGCTGGGTATAAAAGGTCACCACCCCCTTACAAATCCCTACCAGCTCTCCCTAGACTACTGTGCCCACGTTCAGACCCTGAAGGTGGGAATAACGTTCCCCCGTGCCTAAGGCTGAAGATACCCTAAAATCCCTAAGATGGTGACAGGGGAAAAGAGACAGCCTGCTTTCTCAGGACCTTGAGGAGGCAGGCGTCTCCCTAACAGCCTAGACAGAACACACAAAAGAAAACCAAAACCAACTTATCTTGTCACAGAGCAGAAATAGCAATTCCTTCCTTCCACAGAGTAAGGTTGAAGCTATAACCCGCACGGAACACTGGGAAGAGGCGTGATTTAAACTCCTACAAATGACCCCACCCAGAGCACCTGAAGGGAGGCGGATACAGCTCAACTCCAAAACAAAACAAAAAAAACTACACACTTGCTGCTAACCTGGCAGACCTCCGCACATAATCTGAGCAGGGCATGACACCAACACATCTTCAAACCACCCTCTTCTGCATGCGCTGTTAGATTGGTACCCGCAATTTTTTCTCTGTGAGTGGAAATTCCTCTAGCAGCGCCTGCAAAAGCAGAATGCAGCATTTCTCGAAGCAAGGCCTGGAAGTGCTGCATTCTGACAGCCCTCTTTGATGGTGGTAACATGTCCACCATCTTGTTTTTGTACCGGGGGTCTAAGTATGTTGCCACCCAGTACTGGTCCTTGCCCTTTATGCTTTTTATTTGGGGATCCCGCTTCAAACACTGGAGCATGAAGGCCCCCATTTACACTAAACTGGAAGTGGTGGAGTGGCCTGGCTCCTGCTCATCGTCCTCGGTCTCCTCCCACCAGCCACGGACAACACCAGGAATCCCCAAAAAGTTTAAAGCATGCTCTTTTTGCTCCTCCTCCACCCCGTTACCATCCTCCTCTGACTCCTCTTGACTTATCTCAGATGGACTAGCCCCCCCTGAGAATTCATCCAGCATTGCGACTTCCGCATCTTCCTGCTCCTCGACGGATTGATCAATGACACAACGCAATGCATGCTCCAGAAAGAAGGTGTAAGGTACGATGTCACTGATGGCGCACTGGCTGCGACTGACATGTTTGGTGATCTCATCAAATGGCCGCAGAAGTCTGCATGCGTTGTGCATGAGCAGCCACTGGCGTGGTGAAAAAAAAACAAGCTCCCCAGAACCTGTCCTGCCGCAGAGTTCGTACAGGTAGTTGTTAACTGCACGTTTCTGCTGGAGCAGCTTATCAAGCATATATAAGGTCGGCAGCCACAAATCAGACGTCTGACGGGCAGGTGGTGAACATCAGCAAGGCGAGCCATGGCTGTGTAAGATCTTCTAAAATGGCCAGAGATTATCCTGGCCTGCCGCTAGACGTCCTGGACACCGGGGTATTGGGCAATGAATAGCTGAACGACTAAGTTCAGGATGTGTGCCATGCACGGAATGTGTGTCATTTTGCCCTGTTTCAGCACGCTCAGCAGATTGTCACCGTTGTCGCACACCACTTTACCAACTGTCAAATTGAGTGGGGTTAGTCACTGATTGGCCTGTGACCGCAAAGCTGAAAGGAGTGCAGGACCAGTGTGGCTCTTGGCTTCCAGGCACAACAGCCGCAGCACAGCATGACGTCTCACTTGGCACGTTGAATAGGTTCTGGGGAGCTTGGGGGGCGCAGCGGAAGAGGCGGTAGCAGTGGAAAAGGAGGAGTCAGCTGAGGAGGAGACGGAGGATGGAGTAGGAGAAGAAGAGGCAGGCCTGCATACAATCCGTGGCGGTAACACTAAATCCACATGGGTGCCACAGGTTGCTTGCTTGACGGTCGTCAGAAGGTTTACCTAGTGGGCAGTAAAAGTTATGTACCTTCCCTGCCTGTGTTTGCTAGACCATGTGTCTGTGGTCATATGTATCTTGGCACCGACAGTCTGTGCCAGAGATACATTCACGTGGCCATATAGCTCTGGGATGCCCTTCTGGGAGAAATATTTCCTTCCGGGGGACCTTCCATTGCGGTGTGCCAATGACCACAAATTTTCTAAAGGCCTCCGAGTCCTAGTTGGCGGGCTAGCAATTCCGACAAGCCAGCGGTCAGCCGTTGGGCAAGAGGGTTATCCAGCTTCATCATCTTTTTTCGCTCGAACATTTGGGCCACGGAAGCCTGCCTTTTGCCAGATAACTGAGACGACGGCACGGTGGACAGTAGAGTGGATGACAAAAGGGAGGAGAGAGGAGAAGGAAGGATGTGGAGCGCCTAGGTGAGTGTTGGGCTTACCGCAACTTATGTGTTGACAGCACAAGGTGCAGATGACATGTTAAAAAATGCCCACACTGCAGAGCCATGTGCCGGCGTGCTGGGAGCGCCAGATGTGACCATGCATGGTGGATGGCTCGTTCCAGATACATTAGCAGTCTGCTTTTTGCCTCCTGTGCACTGTAAGTTCTGCCTGCTTCTCCTCCTTATCTGCTGCTCCGTCTCTCTCTCTGAACTCCCCTCCTCTTCCTCTCTTGTGGGCACCCACATGACGTCCATAGACACGTCACCATCGTCCTCTTCACCACCACTGACAATAGAGATCTCGGAGTAGGCAGCAACAGCGGGGACCACCCTCCTTGGGTTGATCTGGGTACTGTCGTCAGACTGCTGGGTGGCGGCCGTTGATACCTCCTCTTTCTGATCCGATAACAAGAATGGCTGTGCATCGGTAAGGTCTTGTAATGAATGGGAAAATAATTCTTCTTACTTGAGCGGAGGGGATATGGTGGTGGTGGAGTCTTTGGGGGTGCACACAGCAGAGACTGAAGAGGGTGAAGATAAAGAGGATAAGGAGGGTGCAGAAGCGGAAGGCTGAGTGAGCCACTCAACTAACTCTGGTGCGTCCTTTGACGTAATCGCACGCACTTTCTGCAACTTCCCACTTAGGCTCCGGCCTGGTGCACCTGCCCGACCCTTAACACCCCTGTGGAATGGCCTGCCTCTACCTCTGCCTGTCATTTTCAAAATGACTCTGTGACAAAAGTCCCTATAGAAGAGCAGTATTTGTGGAAGAAGGTATGTCACACCCCTGCTTCAATCATTTTTGGGGGGGGCAACTGGTATTTCACACCAATAGAAATTATTTGTTCCAATAGCATCTGTAGCTGAGGTAACGCAGCAAAACCGCAAACAAGTGCTGCACTACCTAAATCTATATATATATATAAAAAGGACGCATGTGTGTATGTATATATGTGTGTATGTATGTTCCGCGAAAACTAAAAAACGCAACCATCTATTTCAACTAAACTTGGTATACACATCCCTTGCTACCTGGAAAGAAATCTTGCGAGGATCTCAGCTCTCTAGAACGTACCGTTCCCGAGATATTCCCAAAAAATGACCTGCATTATCCAATACAAGCCTGCCAGCCTTTCACTTAAATCCTAACTGCCATAAACACGGTCACATGTCCCTTATTAGCCAATAGAAGCTCGCAGGTCCTACTTCAGTTTGCCATAACAACTGATTACAGGTTTTAGCAGTTCGCAGGTCCTGAAATATTCAGTCAAATGACATATGACGGCACAACTACACTGCTACATGCATGGGGGGGCAGGGCCACTATTAAACAGACAAGCGCTGTGCAGTTCACTGTTAAAGGGGCGGTCACTGTTAAAGGGGCTGCCACTGTGAAAATCACTGTTAAAGGGGCGGCCACTGTCAAAGTCACTGTTTAAGGGGCGGCCAATGTGAAAGTCACTGTTAGAGGGGCGGTCACTGTTAAAGGGACAGCCACCGTGAAAGTCACTGTTAGGCGGTCACCGTTAATAGGGCGGCCACTGTGAAAGTCAATGTTAAAAGGGCAGCCACAGTGAAAGTCACTGTTAAAGGGGCAGTCACCGTTAAAGGGGCGGCCACTGTGAAAGTCACTGTTAAAGGGGCGGTCACCGTTAAAGGCGCAGCCACTGTGAAAGTCACATTTAAAAGGGCGGCCACTATGAAAGTCACTGTTAAACGGGCGGTCACCGTTAAAGGGGAGGCCACTGTGAAAGTCACTGTTAAAGGGGCGGTCACCGTAAAAGTGTTGTGGGGCGGCCACTGTGAAAGTCACTGTTAAAGGGGCGGCCATTGTGAAAGTCACTGTTATTTAATATAAAATTGCAATAAATAAATACCCGAGCAAAGCTGGGTCATCAGCTAGTGCACTATATCACACCCCTGCTTCAATCAGTTTTTTTGGGGGAGCAACTGGTAAATCACACCAGTAGAAATTAGTTGTTCCAATGGCATTTGGCACTCTGTGTAGATGCGGTAACGCAGCAAAACTGCAAACAAATGCTGCACTACCCAAATGCACTATATAGAAAGTATATGATTGGTATATAACACCCCTGCTTCAATCCGTTTTTTGGGTGGTAACTGTTATATCACACCAGTAGAAATTATTTGTTCCAATATCGTTTGGCACTCTGTGTAGCTGCGGTATCACAGCAGAACCACACACAACTGCTGCACAATACAATTGCACTGTAATATACTTTATATGTTAGAAAGTATATTATAAGTATATTAAACCCCTCAGTATGTCACACCTATCGATAGCACACCTATACCAGCCCTTAAAAGGACTTTTGTGGCCCTATTAGCTAGCGTTTGGTGTCCCTAACAGTCTGTCCCTGCTCCACACAGCAACCTCTCCCTACACTGGCAAAAGACTGGATGTAAAATGGCGGCCAGATCAGGTTTATTTATAAGGTAGGGGGTGTGTCCATGTGCTGAAACATCTCAATTGGCTGTCCTGTACCACCTGATAAATGTGTCATGGGTCAAGGTTCTTCACAATATAAAAGAATATGACGCCGGCGGACATCACCATATGTTCGCCGGTTCGGTTCATTAGTATTCGCCCCATAAGACGCACTGATATTTTTCCCTCACTTTTGGGGGCACTACATGTTGAGAAGGCAGAGGGGATTTATACTGCCCATGATGCTTCCTGCTCCCATCTCGAGGATTATGTGATTGCTGGGGACGGCTCAGTGACTGCAGGAGCAGGGAATAGGGACCTGTGTTTCTCTTCAGAGGTTAGGGTGGCCAGACTTCTGGTTAGTCCGGTTTTTAGACTCCTAGTCCTCCGTCCAGCACAAGACCAGGACGGACGGTCAGAAGTCCTCCTTTTTTGGGGGTTATCGGTGACTCTCGGCCAGTGGCACTTTAAATCACTCACAAGTCACTGTCACACGACCCGGATCGAGCGCTCGGCGCACTGACGTCACATGCAGTGCTGCCTGCAGATTCGCGCCAGTCAATTCAGGCGCAGCAGGATTCACTGAAAGTGGAAGACAGACTGAAGGGGCGCTGCGCTGAGCCAGTGAGGTAGTGGTAGCTTACTGTTGTACGAAAGTGAAAGCTAAAAGGGGGTTAAAATAACTACTGTGAAGTGGGGACTGAAAGGGGTTAATTACTACTGTGAAGGGCCTTCCTGTTATGGCCCCCGGCTGCGGTGGAAGGGGCGTGGCTTCGCGTGGGTGGGCGTGGTCTGTGAGGTATGGCATTCTTGTGTGAAGCCTTCAAGCCAGTGGCCACCCTTTCACTGGTCCCCCCAAAAAATGTCCGGTAATCCCTTTAGGGCTATTAGAATCCATTATGTACTATGAAATTATGCTTTACAGTCAGATACTAAAAATAGTGTAAAAATCGTGTGTAGATAATGAACAACAATATAAGAAAAGTCAGCAATAAAGTGGAGATGCCGGGGATTGAACCCGGGGCCTCATACATGCAAAGCATGCGCTCTACCACTGAGCTACATCCCCTACTTGGAATCAAGTCCCTTCCAAACGTCTTCTGAGGTAGAGCCTCTCATCGTGCCTTCTCCCCGCCTCTCATAGCTGCTTACACGTCCTCCATGTTTTACAGGAGCACGAGGTGTGTGCAGCTTGTGTGTATAAACTGCCCTGTGTGAACATTCACAGGTAGGAGCTCTACAACCCTGAGCATCTCAGACACAAGCTCTCAGGTAGTTGACAAGCACTGCTTGTTCAGCTGCGTCATCTCGGAAAGTGTGAGAGGAAGTGACAGCCAGGATTAGTTGCTATGGGCAACCAGCGCCTTGATTACACGGCAGGTGCAAGTTGCCTTCTGTGCAGACCATCAGTACTGGCCCCTCCCACAAGTTGGCAAATGGTGGTGCTCATTCGCATCCCATCATTATGTGAAGGACATCCCTGTGACTACAGGACGCTGTTTGTTTTCAGATATGTTTCCCAAGGCCTTATCCAGAGGTTGTAATGTGAATGTGCGGCACGGAGAGACGCTAGGCAGTACAGTTGCCAAGACAACCATCTGACACTCACCTGCATAGGTCCAGTTAAGGTTCCATTCACACGTCCGCAACGTGTTTTGTGGATCCGCAAAACACGGACAGCGGCAATGTGCATTCCGCATTTTGCGGACCGCACATTGCCGGCACTAATAGAATTTGCCTGTTCTTGTCCGCAATTGCGGACAAGAATAGGACATGTTCTATTTTTTTCGGGAACTGAATTGCGGACCCGGAATTCCGTGTCCGGGCAGCACATTGTGCTGCCCCATAGAAGCGAATGGGTCCGCAATTCCGTTCCACAAAATGCGAAACGAAATTGCGGACGTGTGAATGGACCCTAATTAGAATGGGACCTCTGACTCAGCAACCACATCCTACATGTCAGATCTGGCAGGGGGGCATGTCTGGACAGCCCCTTTAACTGTGCATATTTGAATATCTAGGTGGCATGGGCGTAACCAGTGGTGTAACTAGAAATGACTGGGCCCCACAACATACGTCATGACCGTTGGTCATATGACACAAGGGGATCCGGTCTCCGCTACAGCCAGTGATTGGCTGCAGGCGACGTCAAACCGGATGTTTATATCGAGAGAGCATCGCAGGCCAGGAGCGGGGAGCCAGCAAGTCATCTTCTCTTTATGGGTCCGGTAAAGTCTTGCGCAACCTCTTTATTGCGGATGTCCATGTTTATTCTTTCTTTTTATTAGCGGAAACTGCCTAGGGTCTGATAAAGTAATAACATTGCTCACCCTCCCAGACCACACCGATCCAGCGCCGTGGCTCCATCCCCAGGCAGCAGTCAGTGATGTATTGTTGTGGCTGCTGTGGTATACGTAGGGTTGCTGGCCAAGCCAGTAATTTAGTGCCCCTGCCGGTGCCGGTAATTTTTTTCTACCGGCAATAATAATTGCTGGCATTTTCCTATATGGACTATTACTAATAAGCGCTTCCATTGTGGAGCGCTCATTAGTACAGCCTTTAACTCCTGCCTTCTCCACACCTGTGTTAAGAAAAAAAAAAAGACCTCACCTCCTCCATTTGATCACGCCGCTGTGAGCACGCGCTGCTGACTGGAAGCTCAGGACAGGACCTGCGAGATGACATCACACTGGAGCGCAGGTCCTGTCCTGACCTTCCAGTGAGCAGCGGCATGATCAAATGGATGAGGTGAGTTCTCTTTTTACATAAGCAGAGAAGGGGGCATTATTAATTTTGAGGGGCACTAATAGGGGCATTAGTAATTCTGGGGGGCACTAATGGGGCATTACTAATTACTATCACTGCTAATCAGGGGAAGTACTAATGGGGCATTACTATTACTTGGGGCACTAATGGGGGCATTACTATTAATGGGGGCACTATTGGGGTTATTACTATTACTGGTGGCACTAATGGGGGCATTATTAATTCTGGGGGTGCTAATTGGGGGCATTATTCTGGTGGGCACTAATTGGGGCATTAATATTACTGAGCGGCACTAATGGGGGCATTATTAATTCTGGGGGGCACAATTAATACTGGGAGCCACATTATGACATAGCGACTTAATACCCTGTGTTAATCTAAGCCCTCACAACCACAGCAGCGTATGGCACATATAGGGCACCAGTTTCCCCTAATAAAAAAAATAACGTGGACAACCCGATCTCTTATATACAACATGACATCATCATACACCACCCAGTGTGACGTCATAGGCACAAGGTGGCCCAGGATACCGCCCATAGACTTTCCCATTAGATGCATTTTATAGGTTCGGTCGTCAGAATATCTGTACCTCATTCCAGCTCCACAGCTTTTTGTGATTAGTACAGGACCGTATGGCTTTTTTAGTATTTTGTGGTCCTTTTTTTCACGGATCCGTTTTTTGTTTCAGTAGTGTTTCCGCTTCCGTTCTGCTTCGCCGTTCCATTTTTCCGTTTGTGATCGCGGATCGCAAACGGAAACATACAATAATGTTTAAACAGTAAGTACATAAAAAAATTGGGCTGGGCATAAAATTTTCAATAGATGGTTCCGCAAAAATGGAACGGATACGGAAGACATACGGATGCATTCCGTATCCGTCCTTTTTTTTACAGCCCTATTGACTTGAATGGAGCCACGGAACGCGATTTGCAGGCAATAATAGGACTCGTTTTATCATAACGGAAAAACGGAAATACAGAAATGGACTGTATACAGAGTACATTCCGTTTTTTTACGGACCCATTGATATGAATGGTTCAGTATATTTTGTTTTTTTGCGGAACGGAACAGCTGGCCCCTGATAGACCAGTACTATCCTTGTCCGTTATGCGCACAATAATAGGACATGTTCTATTTTTGAACGGAATGAAAATACGGAAACGAGAGGCATATGGAATACCTTCCGGTTTTTTTGCGGATCTCTTGAAATGAATGAAAAAAAAAAAAAATGCTTGGGTGCAAGAGGCTATGGCTATGGCTATAATTCAGGGGTAGGCAATCTCCAGCACTCCAGTTGTAGTGAAACTACAACTCTCAGCATTCATACTCTTCTCAGCACTCTCATAGAAATGAATAGAGCATGCTGGGGATTGTAGTTTCATAACAGCTGGAGTGCCGAAGGTTGCTGACTCCTGCTAAAGATTATTCTCTCTTTAACATCTTAACCCGGAAATACTATGCACCCTCATTTTTAGTAAAATTATATCATTGAAAAAAAAAAAAAAAAAAAAGAGTGGAGATGCCGGGGATTGAACCCGGGGCCTCATACATGCAAAGCATGCGCTCTACCACTGAGCTACATCCCCTACCTGGTTCTGCCTTTGCCTTACTGCCTATCTATAGTAACAATCTGCGACCAGCCTGATTTGCTTCATAACGTTATATTGCCTGTGTCATGTCTTATTTGCTGTATACTTGCTACATTACATAACCGTCTAGCACGTTATTTATTCACAGCAGCACTGACTACTACCCTCCAAACTGAACACAACTCCTCCAGCCGCCGGAGGGCACACTCTCCTAATCTTGAGCGAGGGTAACAGCCTACAATGTATGGGCTCCCAAGAGCGATGGATCACGTGATGTGCTCGATCCTTACGAAGTGGTTGCTGGCTCCTCCCAGAAGCCGGCGGTTGCGGTGGTGACGGGAGGGTCCTGCAGCCCTTGGCTGCTTTTAGTGACGCAACGTCAGCGCAAAGAGGAGAAGTCATGTCTGCTCCGGGGCCTCCAGCCGCCCAGCACAACGGTGAGAGGAGGGGGTGGTTGGGTCGGGCACGGGGTGAGCCGTCGTTGCGGTACAGGCTCTGCTGCTGCTGCCGAGGCCGGCGCTTTCTGCTGACATCACTGTTTGTTGCCTGCTGATAATGCGAGGCCGGGGCAGCAGCCGTGTGCCCACACATACGTGGCAGTCCGTCCAGCCTGCTGCTGGGTAGCCCTGTGTGGGTCAGAGCCATGGTGATGCCTGGAGGACCCACAACTAATGCTCCATGTCAGGCGGTTTGAGAAGTTTCTCACGGTGTCAACATTGTCCCCCAAGTCCTGGTGGAACTGTTCTGGTCCCCAAGCTTCCAGAGCCACCAGTGTATATGGGGACAGCCTGGTGACAGATGTCAGAGGGGAAGGACCTGATCCTTTGTTCCCTTGTGAGGTCAGCTGCCTCCAGAGGTGTGTGACAGCGGCTTCTTCCTCTGTGACAGCGGCTTCTTCCTCTGTGACAGCGGCTTCTTCCTGACCTGTCCACTCTTCCCTTCCTACTACCATTCTTATCAGCCTAACCAGGGATGCTCAACCTGCGGCCCTCCAGCTGTTGTAAAACTACAACCCCCACCATGCCCTTCTGTAGGCTGATAGCTATATGCTGTCCGGGAATGATGGGAGTTGTAGTTTTGCAACAGCCGGAGGGGCCACAGGTTGAGCGTGCCTGGTCTGAGGCTAAGTTCACATCTGCACCGTTATCTCCATTGCAGATTCCATCAAGAAACTCCAGGACTGTTACATCCAGTAAGGGAAACCCGATGGGCCCCCTTATAGTCAGTGAGATCTGTCTGGTGCCATTAGGTGTGGGGTCCAGGACTTGCATTATTTTCATTGTTCTGTACCCGCTAGTGTGAAAAAACCTTCACAAGGCGGGTCCTCAGGTTTTGGTGAGAAGCCTGCGACTATCTGTCCAGAAGAGGGCCCAAGGGAAGCTGCACAGCTGGGGTGCCATGGACCGCACGCTCCTGGGTATATATTTCCTAGATACATGCATTTCTCCCTAGTGGGAGGACAGGATACGACATCAATACCTGATCAGTGGGAGTCCATCTCCTGGCACCCCCTACCAGCAGCTGTCTACCGCAGCCTACCAAGCACAGCGCCATGTATTGTACAGTGGCTGATTTTGGTTATATATTTTGATAAAAAGTTTACTTATAACATCTAAAAATATAAAAAATAAATATGATTGGAATTGTTTCTGAAAATATCACCCAAAAAGTTCCCAGTGGCAGAATTTTTTTTGTTTTATTTTTTGTCACATCGCCTTCTGACAAAAATAGAATAAGAACTTCAAATCAAAAAGTTGTGTGACCTTAAAATATATATATTAAAAAAAATCTCCCACACACTCCTTCCACAGAAAAATTACAGGTTGTCAGGATGTCACATGACAGTAAAAAACAAAACAAAAAAACGCTTCGGTTAAACTGTCAGTTTTTCACAGCCATTTTTTTCACTGATGCCTTTCTGAAAACCGGTGCCCTTCAATTTGTATAGGGGCTGTCAGGCCGGGAAACAGACCAAGTAGGACTCTGCCTGTGTTAATGGTCGTGACTACACCCGTAGACTGTCATTGTTCTGGAAATGGCCATCGCACAGCCACTTCTCTCTCTCGTGTGGATGTAGCCTAATGGTTGTCAGTATGACGACACAAGGCAGTTTTAAACATGGACCGCACTTAACGATTGAAACTTGTACGAGTTCTGAGGCCTCATTCACATGAGTGATACAAAATGTGTCAGGTTGCGTCCTGTGTTTGTTGTTGACTGTGGGACAAAAGCATGATGTTGACAGCCGGGTGTAATAATGTTGTGTTTTTTTGTATTCCAGGCCCGGCGCAGCCTCGGCCTCCTCATGGCTACAGGCTTTATCCGTCAGCCGTCAGCGCTCCTCCAGCGCTCTGCTCCCAAGTGCCGAGTAAAGTTACTCCTTCCCACACGGACCACCAGTATGGGTTTGATTATCACTCGATAAACTATGCAGCCCCACCATTACCACAGAACCCTAATATTCCACCTCTCCCGACCAATCATTTGCATTCAAACCAAGGTCCCCACCAGTTCAGTCATGGACGTTCTCAAAGTGATCACATTCCAGCATCCCAGCCACAGCATCAAACCGTAGCTCCCCCTGTACAACCATATCCGCCATTTACTGGTGACTACAGTTATTCTGCCACCTCATCCTTACCTCCTCAGGGATTGGCCAGTCATTCCAGCCACTATTCTGCACCTCTGATGTCTGGTCATATGTATCAAGGCGCACCATACTCCTCCATGCCTGCAAGCAGTCAGTACGGACAAGGGACATCTGCCTATGGCACTCAGGTGACTAACAATGCTCAGAGACTGCCGACTGCTCCTCCTCACTTGCTTCATCAAGATTTGCGCAGCTTAAGTGCGCCGCCTGTCCCAGTCACTGGTCCACAAAGAGCTCATGATGGCCTTGGGCAGAACCAAGCCGTACCCTTGGCTACACACCATCAACAACCCAGTGCAGGTAAGATTATGTCCTTATGCCACTTTGATATTGCCTCAAACATGTCATCTATGTGTGGCCCTTTGGAGCCCAGCATTGTGGAGGCATCTCCTCTCTACCTGCTGGTACAGTCAGTGCTTCACCTTTTTACTCTGCTTTATTGTGAAGGGTTCCAAAAACCATGGAAAAATCTGTATGCCTCACATTATGGCCTTCTAATGCAACCTTAGGGCTGATGTGCACAACTACTGCTCAGAACAACCTCCGAGCTCTATGGATTCTCAATACGGTACCCTCAGCCTGCCTCCGCCGTAGAAAGAATCATACTTACCTGCTCCCCACCGCTTCCATCTTGTACACTGGCTCTTGCATGTCCATCTTCCAATCTGCAGCCAACCACTGGCTTCATCGGTTGGCTCGCGCAAGATGGACATGCTGGACTGAAGCAACAGGGAGCAGATAAGTAATTATTTCCGTAGGAGACGGGCTACGTGCTTCACTGAAAAGTTATTTATTCTCAGATACAACCTCTTTAGAGGGGTTTTCCCATCTGGTCCTTGAAGGCATATCTCTAGGACCTGCTCCTATCTCAAGAATATGTCTTTAGCTGGCCATGCATGGTCAGCTCCCTCCAGTCACCACTATGGTACTCTCCGCTATTTGTGGAAGTCCCACAGCAGTGAATGGAGATGACTATACATGCATGGTTCCCGGTGGCGCACAACAGGGCTGGCACTTCGGATGTGGTTCCCAGAGTTGGGACCCACACTTAGGCTACTTTCACACCAGCGTTTGTGCTTAATCCTTCATAATAATACAACCGTCTGCATCTGTTATGAATGGATCCGGTTGTATTATCTTTAACATAGCCATGACGGATCAGTCTCTCAAACCATTGTAAGTCAACGGAGGACAGATCCGTTTTCTTTTGTGTCCGAGAAAATGGATCCACCACCATTGACTGACATTGTGTGACAGGATGGATCCGTCTTGCTCCGCACCACATCGCGGACAGAAAAACACTGCTTGCTGCATTACTCTGTCCACGATGGGGACGCATCCAAATGGAATGGAACGCATTCTGATGCATTCCATTTCGTTCAGTTTTGTCCCCGTTGAGAGTGAATGGGGGCAAAACAGAAGCGTTTTCCCCCGCTATTGAGATGCTATGACGGATCTCAGTAGTGGAAAGGGAAAGCGCAGATGTGAATGTAGCCTTATTAGACACATGATGATAAATGTATGGCCTGATGATCGGCTGATCAATTGCCAGTTACGTTGCACCTGGTTTTTTTTAATACTGAACATGCATGATCATGTTTCGGCCAAACCTGCTCTTGTATTCATGACCAGCTTTTCTCAAGAATGGGGAGTGGTGTGAACGTTTCATACCTTAGAAATCATGAAGCTCTCTGCCTCGTTGTGGGAACAATTTACATTGATAAAATACCACGTGGGCTTCCAGTCAGCCTTGGGGGGAGGGTCTGATGGAATGTACAAAAGGCAGAAGTGGTCCATCTGCTGAACAGGCGAGATAATGAATGTAGAACCTCCTGCAAAATGTCACCAAGCCACGAAAAGCATTGAAAGGACTCGCTACTGTAATCATTTATAAAGGCAGAATATAGGGGAAATGTCATGATCAGATCATTGTATATCTCCTGCTACATGCCTAGGTAGAAAACATACCTTCTCGCTCTTATCATTGGGGGACACAGGCTTGACCATGGGTATAGCTGTTGCCGCTTGTAGGCGGGCACTAAGCGCCTCTCCTTCAGCTATGCCCTTGCGGTGTACAGAGGGGACTTGCGGTGTACAGCCGCGGTGATCCGAATGCTGGAGGGATACAGAGGTTTTTACCGGAACCTCTGGTCCTCCTTTGCTTTTAGAGAAGGAGAAGAGGGTTTGGGAGACCCCCTGGTCTCCCGTCTCCTGGGTGGGAGTGCAGGCAGTTTTTAAGGACTGCCTGAAACTTCCCGCAAGAAAAAAAAAAAAACAGCAGACCTGCAACGCAGAGGGGGCTGCCTCCTATAGACACTAAATCAGTTTTTATTCTACCAAATTCCCCTGCTCCTTCCTGCTCTCTAGAAGCAAAGGAGGACCAGAGGTTCCGGTAAAAACCTCTGTATCCCTCCAGCATTTGGATCACCACGGCCATACACCGCAAGTCCTCTCTGTTCCGGTGTAGCGTCCCTCCCCAAGGGGCCACACACTGAAGGTGGTAATCCGGCTGGAGCCAGGGGGGCAGAAGACGCCGGACAGGTGGAGCCTTTGCAGCAGGTGTCGCTTCACTTCCTGTCCTACAAGGTGGCATTTTTGGTGGCTATCGCCTCTATCCGTAGGGTTTCGGAATTCACGGCTCCGTCATTTCGGTTGCCTTTTCTGGTCCTCCATCAGGATAAGGTAGTCCTTCGTCCTGTTCAGGACTTCCTTCCGAAGGTGGTGTCGGCATTTCATCTAAATCTAGTTTTAATTGTAAAGGGGTTGAAGACATGCCCTATTAGGTCTTATGGCTGTCATTTGGGGGGGGGGGGGTTGTCCCTTTGAGCCACTCTGCAAATGGCATCTGTCCTCGCTGGTGTACCTGAGCTTTTCCTTTTAATAATCTGAATGGCCTCTATGTAAAACTACATTTCCCTTGGCCAAATCAGCTGTTTGCCTGGTGGGGAGCTGAAGGACCACATTGTGAAGAGTTTTTCCACCACAGTGCCACAAATAGTGATTGTACAAATTTGGCAACCACACTTCTTTTTAGACCTCGTGCACACGACCATATTTTGTATCTGTGTTCGATCCGCATTTTTTTTGCAGACACGTTCATTTCTATCGGTCCCCATATGAACCGCATACGGGTGGCACCCGTGTGCCATCTGCATTTGTGTGTCTTTTCTGCAAAATGATAGAACATGTCTTATTCTTGGGCGACCATGGACCTGTTGAAGTCATTGGGTCCACAGAAAAAAACGGAAGCCACAATGACCAGTTTTCATCTGCTTATTCTGCTCCTTATCTGCTGTGAATTTTGCTGTTGTGAACCTAGCCTAACAGAAGGTCATGGTTTCATGGTACAACAGGTGTGAGCTCGCGTGTGCAGGTGCCTTTATGTAGGTTACATTCCCAAAAGAAATGACTAAGAGCATCAGCTGCTAGTGCTTACGGACGGAGAGCAGGTTATATAAATGATCTGTTATCCATTCTACACCACCAGAGAATTTTCACTCAATACATACCGTCTAATCTTCAAAATGTGACCCAAGTAAATCCTGCTGCCCTAATTATATGGGTCCCATTATCGGGGAAATGGGCAAACGTTCCATGATGTCTTTATGGTGGTCAGTTGAATGGTCAAGAGGCTCCCTAAAAAAATACACACAAAGGGTGGAGAAACAGCTTAGGGTTTGCTTAAAGAGGACCCTGTCACCACATTTGCCATATGCAACTAATGAGTTGGTGCTATAGGTCACAGCACAGCAAAACCATTGCTTTGTCTGTTAAAACTGTTAGTTTAGGCATTTTGTTGTACCTTTTTCATATGTACATCTGGGTCATGGACCCATCGTTGAGGTCCAGCTCCTTGGCACCTCTGCTGATCAGCTGTGTGAAGGGGCTACGTGTCTCTGGAGATTGCAGTTATATGCTTGTTATGGCGCCCCTTGTTGATTCCCTATCAGAACATTGTGCTGGTGGTCGCACATGCTCAGTTGCTCTGACAAACTAACTGGATCCTCTTGGGAGCAAAGTGATTTCTGGAAATATGTAGACCAGTGAATAAGGATCCATGGGATAGAAGTGCCTTCTTCTCACCGTCCTGGAAACATTAGATGGATGCTCTGACAGTGAGGAAAAAACATTGGGGGTGCCATAACGGGTATGTAACAGCAATAGCCAGACAATAGAGAACATTTTTTTAAGGGGCTGTCCCGTTAAGACTAAGTGTCTAATCGGCAGGGGCCCAACCAGTAAGGTTCCTGCCGATTTACGGGAAGGGGGCATTTGAATGCAGTTGTGGTCACATTCATACGTACTGACGCTAAAGTCAGCTCTGTGGGGCTGCCAAACCTATAGAAGTGAATGAAGCGCGGACATACATGCATCTCTACCCCTCCATTCAAACGGGGCCTGAGCCCCAGATCTCAAGTTAGAATCCAAAGTAGAAAAAAATCCAGCTTCTAAAAATCTGATCCTTTTTATTCCATAAAGTCAAAGACGTTTTCCAGACACAGGATAAAAGTACACGGTCTACATGTTTCGGACTCTCGTATTACAGTCCTTACTCGTGACAAGTGCACATAGTACAGATCACTCCATATGAACCTACACACCTCCCCCAGATCTCAAGTTGTCTTAATGGGACAACCCCTTTAACAATTTTAGTTGGAAATGTATTATGTTATGTCTTGCCTGGTCTTACAATAAATTAAGTTAATTTTAGGATAATCCCTTTAAGCCGTTGGTTGGAACCTCTGGAGGATATTGAGTTGGTGCAGCTGCAACCACAAGCGCAGGGCATGTTGGGTCGTTTGACCCCATTTGAAGCTTTATACTAAGCTCAGGGTTTCCTTGTCACACCTCCCGACACGTCTGTTTTCTGTAATACTTGTTCTCCCTATGAAATGGCAATTCTGGCACATCTGCAGTGGACCCACTACATGGGATATGTCCACACGAGACGTATATTCTGCAGATTTGCCAGAGTTAATTGACCTGAGGGTGGACTCTGCAGTGTGCCAACCTATGCTGCAGCTTTCACCCTCTACAATGCGCAGACTGAAATCTGCTTTGGAAAATCTGCCCAATGTGGCCATGCCGTATTCTTCCTGCATATTTATGAGCTGAATAGTGTGCATTACCAGTCCCCTTGTCAAACAGCAGTTCTTCTACTGATCCTGACAGATGTTGACAGCCTAGGTGACAGATGTGTCGATGGTAAGCATTAGCTGCTGAACCAGCAGTGCCTGCGTAAGCCACAGTGGATTACATCTTCTAAATGAGCACAAGTGGATCACGGTCTGAATCCGAGCACTTCACAAGTACTGGGGTAAAACATGGAGGCTGATGACAAGGAGGGAAAATACTAAAGAAAAGTGCAGGAAAACTGTTAAAGGATTTATCCCATGATTATTGTAAAAAATATAAGTCAGACATCCTATAGTACATGCCAACCTCTTTCTAACAAAGCTAGAACCGGCCCTGTGCCTCACATGGGTCCAGAGATCTCCCCATTCAATGCTCTGCTAGATTTATATCAAGAAGGCAGCTCAAGGGGAGTGTCTTCTCTGCTGCAGCTAAGGAGGCGTGTCCATGCTCTCCCTATCACAGCTCAGGAGCCAGTTGAAGGATGAAACTGAGCATGTGCGGCCATCTCAGTGAGCAGGTCAAAGAAAAAGAAAACAAAAACAGAGCTGGTGGCGCTACACAGATACATTTTATTGAATAACAGTGGCTATACTAAATTTTTTAATAAATGCAATTACAAAAGTACCGTATTTTTTGCCCTTTAAGACGCACCTAGGTTTTGGAGGAGGACAATAAGAAAACAAATGTTCATTATACCTCAGATCAGCAATCAGACCCCCAATATTAATCAGACCTCGGCTCACGGCCCCAATCAGACCCCCAATGTTAATAAGATTCCAATCAGACCTCAGATCAGAGCCCAATATAAAGACTCCCCATTCAGACTTCAGATGAGACCCCATGCCTATTATCAGCCCTTGGCCATGTTTGATTAGCCCCCAGCCTCAGATAACAAAATAAATAAAGCACTTGCATCTCCTGGACGTGGCCGCTCCTCACTGCCTGCGCTCTGTCTTCTTCCTCCGCCGGCTGTGCTGTGAACCGGCGCGCACAGCGTGAGTCACAGAGCGCCCTCAACGCTGTGCGCAGCCACTGCACAGCCGAGTACCAGGAAGCGGTGAGTACAGAGCTTCTATAATGGAAGCGCTCATTAGTATTCACCCCATAAGACGCAGCAGCATTTTTCCCCCAGTTTGTCTTTTGGGGCGAAAAATGTGGTTCAGATCCTGGGGCTGTAAAATATGTTTTGCAGGTCAGCCCCTTTAACATTTGAACATGGCTTAAAAGGGTTGGCCTACAAACATTTATCACGTGTTCATGAGATGGGTGATAAATGTATTATCGCTGGGGGTCTGACCATGATAAGGGGGGGTCAAGTATGCGCCGTTCTCATATTAACTTAGTAACATCGTTTGTTAGGCAGAAAGGAAATCTGTCCATCCAGTTCGGCCTGTTATCCTGCAAGTTGATCCAGAGGAAGGCAAAAAAAAAAAAGGTAGAAGCCAATTTTCCCCACTTTGGAATCGGGAAGGAATTTTTTTATTCCCCTAATCAGAAGAAATCCCTGGATCAACGACCCCTCTCTAGTAGCTATATCCTGTAAGATTATTACACTCCAGAAATACATCCAGGCCCCTCTTGAATTCCTTTATTGTACTCACCATCACCACCTCCTCAGGCAGAGAGTTCCATAGTCTCACTGCTCTTACCGTAAAGAATCCTCTTCTATGTTTGTGTACAAACCTTCTTTCCTCCAGACGCAGAGGATGTCCCCTCGTCACAATCCTGGGGATAAACAGATGATGGGATAGATCTCTGTACTGACCCCTGATATATTTATACATATTAATTAGATCTCCTCTCAGTCGTCTTTTTTTCTAAAGTGAATAACCCAAATTTTGATAATCTTTCAGGGTACTGTAGTCCCCCCATTCCAGTTATTACTTTAGTTGCCCTCCTCTGGACCCTTTCCAGCTCTGCTATGTCTGCCTTGTTCACAGGAGCCCAGAACTGTACACAGTACTCCATGTGTGGTCTGACTGGTGATTTGTAAAGTGTTCTCCTCACGGCATCTTGTGGTTATTGTGTAAGAAGCTGATCTGAGTAATTTCACGGAACTACTCCTGATGGAAAATCTGCATGAAAATGTTATCAGTTAATGAGGCATAAAGGCACTGTATCCTCAGAAAATGACCTATTGTTTAAATCATGTTTGTATGTTAAACAAACATATATTTTTTTTTTTAAATATATTTAATTTTTTTTTTTTTTTTTTTCCTTGTCACTATATAATAAATAAATAAAAAAATATAAATAAATATATATATATATATATATATATATATAATACAGGTAGAAGGATGTGGGCAGCACAGCTGTCTGGACGGTACGGTCGGAGTGCCAGCGGCTGAGGAGGCGATCCACCTCCAGCGATATAAAAGTAGAAAAATCCACAGCACATCCAAGTTGTAAAAAGTAAAAAGACGGCTTTATTCACCAGACACGCGACGTTTCGATCCACTCAATGGGATCTTTTTCAAGCAGTGACAAAAGTGGGCAGTGCATAGTGCATATTTATGCGGTTAAACATCATTAAACAATTAACAAATCAAGTACATTTATCATATATAATACAATGAAAACAGCGATAAAATAATATTATCACTTGTGTTTGAACAGTCAGACTCTGCAACTCATTAATGTGTATATCAGAGGGATAGGCGACACTAGGATTTCTCTTATGGGTGTTTCCTGTGATTGCCCCCCAATCTAGAGGATGACCCCGGGCTGCTACATCGGATTTCCAGGAATGGGATCCTGTGAACAGGGGGTTATTTTAACCTGGGGCTAAGCGGTGACAACCAGGCCACATTGGTTACGTTCCTCGATATGACTGGGAGGCACTAGAACGACCATTTCGAGCTGACAACTCGAATGGGTATCTGGCGGTAATACCGCTCACTATACACCTTCTCCTTCCCCCTCTTTATGATAACGGTACTTCCGTCCAAGATGTTGCCTGTCAAGTTCCCTGATGAACCACTGACAGATATCTATTTGCCTCCCACATCGGAGCCGGTAATTTGCGGTCAATACTGACATACGGTGATCATGATATGCTGGTGCAGACAAGGTTTTCATGTGCTGAGATGCGGATACTATTAAGATTATTATACTATCCAATTGGGTATTCTATACATGTATACTTCTCATGATGAGGCGATCGTATATTGGAACACATGATCGGATACACGATCAGCTGTTTCTAGGTAGTGTAAGGTACGGAACATTTAGAATCCCCTTTTCTTTTCTGTGACGTGATATACTTAGTCACGAGATCGGGTGCGTGATCACGTGATGCGATCACATGTTCCAAGGTCCTTGGACATGCGCACTACGTGACCGGTGTACTTGCGATCATGTGACTGAACTATCTGGAAAGGTCCTCTGACATGCGCATTGCATTGTCTGATACGCCGAGACCCATGTGTTTTTTGACTTCACCACATACTCCCGTGATCCATGTCATCTCCAACTGAAGGTACACCTGTGCACTTTAGATTATTAAGGTATTGGAAAGACCTACACCTGTATTCACTATTATCACAATTAATGTATTATGTTATATTTTCGATGGCTATGATGTACTGTACAAGAAGGAATAATGCCATTGTGATACACATTAATGAGTTGCAGAGTCTGACTGTTCAAACACAAGTGATAACATTATTTTATCGCTGTTTTCATTGTATTATATGTGATAAATGTACTTGATTTGTTAATTGTTTAATGATGTTTAACCGCATAAATATGCACTATGCACTGCCCACTTTTGTCACTGCTTGAAAAAGATCCCATTGAGTGGATCGAAACGTCGCGTGTCTGGTGAATAAAGCCGTCTTTTTACTTTTTACAACTTGGATGTGCTGTGGATTTTTCTACTTTTATATCGCTGGAGGTGGATCGCCTCCTCAGCCGCTGGCACTCCGACCGTACTGTCCAGACAGCTGTGCTGCCCACATCCTTCTACCTGTATTATTTATATATATATATATATATATATATATATATATATATATATATATATATATATACAGACGTGGACAAAATTGTTGGTACCCTTTGGTCAATGAAAGAAAAAGTCACAATGGTCACAGAAATAACTTTAATCTGACAAAAGTAATAATAAATTAAAATTCTATAAATGTTAACCAATGAAAGTCAGACATTGTTTTTCAACCATGCTTCAACAGAATTATGTAAAAAAATAAACTCATGAAACAGGCATGGACAAAAATGATGGTACCCCTAACTTAATATTTTGTTGCGCAACCTTTTGAGGCAATCACTGCAATCAAACGCTTCCTGTAACTGTCAATGAGACATCTGCACCTCTCAGCAGGTATTTTGGCCCACTCCTCATGAGCAAACTGCTCCAGTTGTGTCCGGTTTGAAGGGTGCCTTTTCCAGACTGCATGTTTCAGCTCCTTCCAAAGATGCTCAATAGGATTGAGGTCAGGGCTCATAGAAGGCCACTTTAGAATAGTCCAATTTTTTCCTCTTAGCCATTCTTGGGTGTTTTTAGCGGTGTGTTTTGGGTCATTGTCCTGTTGCAAGACCCATGACCTGCGACTGAGACCAAGCTTTCTGACACTGGCTAGTACATTTCTCTCTAGAATTCCTTGATAGTCTTGAGATTTCATTGTACCCTGCACAGATTCAAGACACCCTGTGCCAGACGCAGCAAAGCAGCCCCAGAACATAACAGAGCCTCCTCCATGTTTCACAGTAGGGACAGTGTTCTTTTCTTGATATGCTTCATTTTTTCGTCTGTGAACATACAGCTGATGTGCCTTGGCAAAAACTTCGATTTTTGTCTCATCTGTCCACAGGACATTCTCCCAGAAGCTTTGTGGCTTGTCAACATGTAGTTTGGCATATTCCAGTCTTGCTTTTTTATGATTCGTTTTCAACAATGGTGTCCTCCTTGGTCGTCTCCCATGTAGTCCACTTTGGCTCAAACAACGACGGATGGTGCGATCTGACACTGATGTTCCTTGAGCATGAAGTTCACCTTGAATCTCTTTAGAAGTCTTTCTAGGCTCTTTTGTTACCATTCGGATTATCCGTCTCTTAGATTTGTCATCAATTTTCCTCCTGCGGCCACGTCCAGGGAGGTTGGCTACAGTCCCATGGATCTTAAACTTATGAATAATATGTGCAACTGTACTCACAGGAACATCTAGTTGCTTGGAGATGGTCTTATAGCCTTTACCTTTAACATGCTTGTCTATAATTTTCTTTCTGATCTCTTGAGACAGCTCTTTCCTTTGCTTCCTCTGGTCCATGTCGAGTGTGGTACACACCATATCACCAAACAACACAGTGATTACCTGGAGCCATATATATAGGCCCAATGGCTGATTACAAGGTTGTAGACACCTGTGATGCTAATTAGTGGACACACCTTGAATTAACATGTCCCTTTGGTCACATTATGTTCTGTGTTTTCTAGGGGTACCATCATTTTTGTCCATGCCTGTTTCATGAGTTTATTTTTTTACATAATTCTGTTGAAGCATGGTTGAAAAACAATGTCTGACTTTCATTGGTTAACATTTATAGAATTTTAATTTATTATTACTTTTGTCAGATTAAAGTTATTTCTGTGACCATTGTGACTTTTTCTTTCATTGACCAAAGGGTACCAACAATTTTGTCCACGTCTGTATATATATATATATATATATATATATATATATATATATATATATATATATATATATATATATTATAATTTTTTTTTTTTTTTTTTTTTTTATGGCCTCTTTCACACGAACGATACGGATTGGCTCCGGATGCGTTCAGGGTGCAAGCAAGTTGTCAGTTTTGTCTGCAATTGCGTTCGGTTCAGTTTTTTCCGCGCAGGTGCAATGCATTTTAATGCGTTTTTTACGTGTGTGATAAAAAACTGAAGGTTTACAAACAACATCTAGCAGCCATCTGTGAAGTACACATCGCACCCAGACTTGTTTGCGGGTGCACTGCGTTGTTCACTGAAGCCCCATTTACTCTATGGGGCCAGTTTTGCGCGAGAAACGCAGATTATAGAACATGCTGCATTTTTCACAGAACTGATGCGTGAAAAAAAAACGCCTATGTACACAGCCCCATTGAAATAAATGGGTCAGGATTCAGTGTGGGTGCTATGTGTTCACATCACAGATCACACATTGCACCCGTGCGGAAAACTCGCTAATGTGAAAGGCCTAAAGTCCTGCAGTTTTCACCCGGGCTACTAGGCTTAAAATACCCCTTTTGCCGGGGTTTTATAATGATGACCTATCCTCGGGTACGGGCATTGTAATGAAGAGGAAGCAGCGCTCGCATGGAGCTCCACCTCCAAACAGCTGATCAGCCGGGGTGCCAGGTGTTGGACCCCCACAGATCAGATATTGATGACCTATACTGAAGATAGTTTATCATTGTATAACCCTTGCACAACCCCCTTTTAAGCCTTCCTGTTTTTTTTTTTTTTTAGAGCAGTGCCATAGACACAATGGCCAAGAGGTTATACAATGATAAACTATCTTCATTTACTTCTATGGGAGAGTTTTCTAGGCATGCTCTAAAACCTGTGCAGAGGTCAGGAGGGAGTAGATAAGCTGTGATATCACCTATTGTTAAGGGTTGATCCTGTCTTATCTGTACAGATGTGTTACTTGTGATTGTAATTCTGCCTGTGGTGATAATGATAAGGTTACCTGTGAGCTTCTATTGGCCAATAGGGGTCATGTGACCCTGTGTATGTCACGATATGAGTGAAAGGCAGGCAAGCTTCTCTTGGCTAATACGGATCACGCACTGGTGCCATATTTGCATTTTTTTGGGGATGTAATTCAAGAACAGTACGACCTAGAGCGCCGAGAACTGGTCTAAAACCTTTCTTAGCAACTGATTTACCTATATGCCAGATTTGTGCAGATTGGTCCAGTCATTTGACCGTGCATAAAAAAACAGACAGAAATTTATATATATATATATAAAGAAAAATGGCGGCACTAGCTCGAGAAAAGAAATACGGGTGCACGTCTCAAGGGGAATCAATGGATCCGGAAAAAAGAGCGGCACTCCAATGAGTAAAAGCAAGTGAACCCTTTATTCACCCAAGTGGTGCAACGTTTCGGCTCCAATGAGCTCAAGATATAGATAGATATATATATAATATATATATATATATATATATATGAAAAAGAAATAGATGGTGACGTGGAAATGTAAAAAAAAAAAAAATATATAAATCACATTTTTATGTTTAATTTTACCAATAGGTCTTTTTCTGATTACACATCCCCTTTAACCTTTGGAATGGGTTTCCTTGGCGGTTCAGGCGCTGTTGGTACATTGTTTTTGTGGCTATCATATTTAGGGTTTTGAAGACTTTAGTAACGTGTTTTTTATTATATATATATATATATATATATATATATATATATATATATATATATATATATATTTTTTTCCCCTCAGGGTCACCTGCATTTGCAGGACAGACATCAGATATAGGACGACCTAGTCCGGCTGTATCCGCTTCTAACTCAGTTGCAACCTATCCCCCTTCTGGAAACCAGCCTTCGGGGTCTCCGTCTCCTCTGGCTCCTGCGTATAAACCTCAACCGACCGTACAGCAAGGTAACCTTCCTTACAAACACAAAAGGATTTTTAGTAGTGTTGAGCGAACTTGTGTTTTAAGTTCTGCGTCCAAAGTTCGGGTTATCGAAGAATCCCATTATGAATTCTGCTACCATGGACCATAACAGAATTTGGAATCCATAACGGAATTTTTCGATAACCCAAACTTTGGACGTAGAACTTAAAACACAAATTTTTAGGTGTAACTGAGGCTCAGAGATTGCTAAATATAGAGCCTGCTGTGCACATAGCTATGACCATTGCCAGATCATTCTGTAAACCCTTTAATGTAAATATTGTTACACTGTGGAAAATAGTCCTCATGTAGAATTGTTGAGAAAAGTTAAAGGGGTTTTCTGAGTGTGTGTTCTTTATAAAAATAAAAAAAAAGAGATGTCAAAATAGTAATATCCTTTTCTTATAATCTGTTTTTATTTTCTGATTATTCTATTTCCATCTTCTTGCCTGAGTTCTTCTTAACAGCATTTAGAAAACGTTAAGAAAATTACTTTACGGCAGCCCCATGGGCTGTAGACACAATGGTCAGGAGAGGACCTCATTGACTTCTGTAGGAGTTTTCTAGACCTTTTCTGTAACCTGTGTAGAAGTCAGGAGGGAGTAGATAAGCTGTGATATCGCCTATTGTTAATGGTGGATCCTGTCTTAAGGCTGTATTACAGAGCTGGATGTAGCAGACGATTGTCAGGAGGGAAGCATTCATTAGCGGAGGAGACTGCTGCTATTACATGCAGCAGTCTCCTCCACAGTGTGAGGAGGAGCGATCGCTATGGCATTACTTATCCCCGTACTGTATAGTGGTATGCCGGCGGCAGATCATTATTAGACACCACAATATGCCCCCTGCAAACAATCGGGCAGTGTAATACAGGCTTTATCTGTCATTCTAATCCTGCCTGTAATGATATCACCTCCTGTGTATAGATAAGCAGTTAACTGCAGTAAAGTCATCTGTACAGACCAAGAAGTGGTGCCTGTTATTAGGCTTAGTGGCCATTGTGAAAACTGCAGGATTTTATGGATAAAAATGAAAAAAAAAAAAATAATATATTAAAAAGTCTTTAAAAATATGTTAAAGAGGACCATTGAACGAAGTATGCTGCCATGGAGAGCGGCGCCCGGGGATCTCACTGCACTTACTATTATCCCCAGGTGCCGCGCCGTTCTCCCGTTATGCCCTCCGGTATGTTCACTCTCTAAGTTATAGTAGGCGGAGACTGCCCTGGTCCTGTGGGCGTCTCCTTCTCCTGGGAGGTTTTTTTCTCCCAGGCTGTGAGCTGTGCGCTGCGATTGGCCAGCGCTGCAGCCTAGGAGAAGGAGACGCCCACAGTACAAGGGCAGTCTCCGCCTACTATAACTTAGAGAGTGAACATACCGGAGGGCATAACGGGAGAACGGCGTGGCACCTGGGGATAATAGTAAGTGCAGTGAGATCCCTGGGCGCCGCTCTCCATGGCAGCATACTTCGTTCACAATGTTTTTCAAGGTGAAAGGTCCTCTTTAAACATAAAAACATGATTTAAAGAATAGGTCATTTTCTGATGACACATTTTCTTTAACTGATGACCTATGCTTTAGTTAGGCCATCAATAGCTGATCAGTGGGGGTATACGACACCCGGGACCCCCGCCAATCAGCTGTTTGAGAAGGCACCAATTCTCGCAGTAGCGCCACGGCCCTCTCTAAGCTCGCTAAGCACAGTGCCATCCATTGTATAGCGGCTGTGCTTGGTATCACAGCTCAGCCCCATTCACTTGGGTGGGTCTGAGCTGCGCCTTGGCTGTGTGACGATGAACACAACGTAATATGACCTAGGCAAAGCTGCAGGGAAAATCAGCTGATTGGCTGGGGTACTGGGTGTTGGATCCCAGAGGTGGCAATATTTCCCCCAATGACTAAGGTGAGACAACTCCTTTTATAGAGGTTGTGCAGGCAATATATTAGGATAGGTCATCAATATCTGATCAGCGGGGGCCCATCACCTGGCAACCCTGCCGATCAGCTGTTTGAAGAGGAGACGGCGCTCCATGCTCCTCCCTAGCAGAGCAGTGTAATCAGGTTAAATATCTCGGAAAACCCCTTTAATGGAACAGCAGCATTGTACAGGTTAATTTCCATCTAGATGCAAAACAAATGCTGGCAAATACTGTATGTGTGGATAGGGAGATATCGGTGTGCTGGAAGAGAACAGATCGATAACTCCGTTCTTCCTGGAAAGACACATCGATTCTTCTTATTCCTGTTTCTGCTATTACCCTTATGCGGATCTAATTTAATATGCCTTGATAGCCCAAGTGATGGGAGCGTGTTACTTGTGAATGCTGAATGGTTTCCTGCATGCACTGCTCTCTCTGACTATATCTATGCATGCTTGTGACCAGTCTTTATTAAAGTGGTAGTTCAAACGCCAAAAAACCCAGCTGTTTCCTGGAGTGTAGGCGCGCCCCACTGATCATGGAATCCATATATGTCTTCTGGCTATCCACTTCTAAAGCCTGCCTTCGGTTGTGACCTGCCTTGGAGCTGAATGTACAAGCAGGGCTAGATCCTCCAGTTGGTGGGGACCATGTAGGTAGGATGGCTGCCTCCACTTCTGGAAGTAGCTGGAGTTTCTACTTTTTGTCCAGGGTACCACTTTAGGAATAATTGATATGAATAGGTATGAAGACAATGTATATATTTCATTTAGTGTTTTTTTTTTTTTTTTGTTGTTTTTTATTTATTATTTATTATTATTATAATATTATTTTTATTTTATTTTTTAAGGGAATTGCATAGATACATAGCTGTGGATCACCTGATTTAAAATTCTGTTTTTCTTTTTCTTAGTTCTAGAGCAGGCATGGCCAACCTGAGGCTCTCCAGCTGTTGCAAAACTACAACTCCCAGCATGCCCTGCTGCAGGCTGATAGCTGTAGGCAGTCTGAGCATGCTGGGAGTTGTAGTTTTGCAACAGCTGGAGAGCCTCAGGTTGGCCATGCCTGTTCTAGAGTTATACTTTTTCTTAATATGTCAAATTTGGTGCAATGAGGGTGTCACCAATGCTCTTGTTTCACCCAAGCTCTTCTCATTTCTGCGGCATGCTTCGATTGACATGGCCAGGCAGTAGAAATGTAGTGTGTAAGGTGTTGACCACAGAAATGCTTGGGTACAACAAGAGCAATGGTGGCATCCTCATTGCACTAGAGGCCTAATAAATCAGCTGTTTGAAGAAGAGGCTTCGCTTGATTACACTGCCCATCGTCTCAGCAGTGCACTTAGATGGAGCGAGTACTTGTAATTGCACTGCGCTGCCTCTGCTAGGGAGGAGCATGGAGCGTCAGTTCCTCTTCAAACAGCTGATAGACAGGTTTGCCTCAGTCATTGGGGGCATATTGCCACCTCTGGGACCAGCACCTATCTTTTTGAACGGAACCCGTAAAGTGAAGGAGGGTGCACTGTGCATTTGTGGCCACCCTCCATTCATTCCTATGGGAGCGCATAGAAGTCAATGAAGCGATGGCTGCGCTTCCAATTCATTTCAATGGGTCTGACGAAAATAGCCAAGGTTACCACTTGGCTATTTTCGGCGCTCCCTTAGGAATTGATGGAAGGCGGATACGCATACGCAGTGTTCCCTCCTTCATTTTCAGGCTCTGTTCTAAAGGTAAGTGTGGGTCCCACGACTCCCACCCCTATCGGACATAAGGGGCATATCGCTAGGCTATACCTCCAATGTCTGACGTGAGACAACCCCTAATTTATCATTTTACACCATTCTGAGCCTTTAAAAAATACAATAAAATGTACTCTGTCAGGCAACCCCTTTTAATTGTGGTATCGGGGTGCTTCAGTCACACTGCTGCATGATTTTGAATGTCATCTTGAAGTCCTGACTTGTGTGAGCCTTCTGTCCTTTACACCGGATGGGGTGATTTCTTGTCTTTCTGACTTTTCTTGTGCTTTCTATGATTTACAGGCATGCAGTATGATGGATATGTCAATAATCAAGCTAACTTTGCACCGACTCCCTTGTCATCCAGCTCAGATGATGAGGAAGAGGAGGAGGATGATGAGGAAGCAGGTCTGCTTTAGCTTTTTACAATCCTAATCATTAACGTGGCATGGCTGTGTCTGACATACTGCAGTGTTATTGGGGCTGAAGTTCAAGGGAATCTCGGGCGCATGTGATATCATCTTGCCTATTCTACCGGCTGTTGGCATGATGGTGCTAGCAGGCTAACCATAGCTGGCATGTTATACACTTTATACGCTGTTGTTTGTATCCATCATTACAAGACTACCCCACCACATTGAATAATGATGGAATTTATTTGGCAGAAATCCCAATTTGCCAAGTCTTAGTCTAGAAAAATCCAGTATGGATGCCATTGCATTGATCCTCTAGCTTTTCCTGACTTCTATGCTTAAAGTCTATGGTTGTTCAAGTTCCATGAGGCCCCCACCATATGCCTGAGCCCCTCACAGAGGTTGTACTTGCCTCGCTCCCCAGCACCCGTGTCACTTCTGATGCCGGCACGGCCGCTGCTGCATCTCCCCGTCGCGTAGATTAAAACATCTAACAGGCCACGACGGGAACGAGCCTCCCTAGCATCACCGGCTGAGCTGGTCCGATGAGCGACGCTGGTCCCGGGGAGCGATGTAAGCACCATCTGTGTGAGGGGCCCGGGCATATGGAGGGGCATTATACAACTTGGATAACCCATTTAAGTATAACTGTTACATGGCCTTTTATCATATGCAATTATATTTAGATATTCAGAAGCAAGGCTTATTTCTTATATCACAAAGCTGGCTGACCATGTGGCTGCTATTACCGCTCCCTGGAGTTCTTGGCAGCCAATCTTTCACTGCATAAGGCTACATGTACACGACCGTTGTGTGTTTTGCTGTTTGCAAAATCGCGGATCTGCAAAACACGGATGGCCTGCGTGTGCGTTCCGCAATATGTGGATCGGCACGGACAGCCCCATTGATATAACTGCCTATTCTTGTCCGCAAATTTTTTTTGCGGACTACGAAACAGAGCACGGATGCGGACAGCACACTGAGTGCTGTCCGCATCTTTTGCGGCCCCATTGAAGTGAAAGGGTCCACATCCGAGCCGCCAAAACTGCGGCTCTGATGCGGACCAAAACAATGGCTGTGTGCATGAGGCCTAAGGCTACCTTCACATTAGCAGTGTCCGGCAGGCTGTCTCGGCAGGGGAAGAGCCTACTGGATCCGTACTAACGCTAGCCTGTGCGCGCTCCAGCCCCATTCACTAGAATTCCCCTGCCTGCTGGCGCTAATGTGAAAGAAGCCTAACTTGGAAGAGTCACCATTCAGGAGCCTGGGAAAGACCTTTGTAATTGCTGACATGGCCTTTTCAGTGAATGTATGCGTGCGCATCCGTATTAACCCCTTAAGGACCAGGCTCATTTTCACCTTAAGGACCAGGCCATTTTTTGCAAATCTGACCAGTGTCACTTTAAGTGCTCATAACTTTAAAACGCTTCGACTTACCCAGGCCGTTCTGAGATTGTTTTTTCGTCACATATTGTACTTCATGACACTGCTAAAATTGGGTCAAAAAAGTTAATTTTTTTGCATAAAAAAATACATTTTTTACCAAAAATTTTGAAAAATTAGCAAATTTCAAAGTTTCAGTTTCTCTACTTCTGTAATACATAGTAATACCCCCAAAAATTGTGATGACTTTACATTCCCCATATGTCTACTTCATGTTTGAATTGTTTTGGGAATGATATTTTATTTTTTGGGGATGTTACAAGGCTTAGAAGTTTAGAAGCAAAATTTGAAATTTTTGAGAAATCTTCAAAATCCCACTTTTTATGGACCAGTTCAGGTTTGCAGTCATATTGTGAGGCTTAGATAATAGAAACCTCCCAAAAATGACCCCATTCTAGAAACTACACCCCTCAAGGTATTCAAAACTGTTTTTTCAAACTTTATTAACCCTTTAGGTCTTCCACAAGAGTTGATGGCAGATGGAGAAACAATTTTGAAATTTCTATTTTTTGGAAAATTTTCCAATATAATCAATTTTTTCCAGGAGTAAAACAAGGGTTAACTGCCAAACAACACTCAAAATGGGTTGCCCTGATTCTGTAGTTTGCAGAAACACCCCATATGTGGTCGTAAACTACTGTTTGGCCGAACGGTAGCACATAGAAGGAGGGGAACACCATATGGGTTTTGGAAGGCAGATTTTGCAGGACTGGTTTTGTTTATACCATGTCCCATTTGAAGCCCCCTGTTGCACCCCTAGAATAGAAATTTCAAAAAAGTGACTCCATCTAAGAAAGTACACCCCTCAAGGTATTCAAAACTGGGTTTACAAACTTTGTTAACCCTTTAGGTGTTCCACAAGAGTTAATGGCAGATGGAGAAACAATTTTGAAATTTCTATTTTTTGGAAAATTTTCCAATATAATCAATTTTTTCCAGGAGTAAAACAAGGGTTAACTGCCAAACAACACTCAAAATGGGTTGCCCTGAATCTGTAGTTTGCAGAAACACCCCATATGTGGTCGTAAACTACTGTTTGGCCGAACGGTAGCACATAGAAGGAGGGGAACACCATATGGGTTTTGGAAGGCAGATTTTGCAGGACTGGTTTTGTTTATACCATGTCCCATTTGAAGCCCCCTGTTGCACCCCTAGAATAGAAATTTCAAAAAAGTGACTCCATCTAAGAAAGTACACCCCTCAAGGTATTCAAAACTGGGTTTACAAACTTTGTTAACCCTTTAGGTGTTCCACAAGAGTTAATGGCAGATGGAGAAACAATTTAGAAATTTCTATTTTTTGGAAAATTTTCCAATATAATCAATTTTTTCCAGGAGTAAAACAAGGGTTAACTGCCAAACAACACTCAAAATGGGTTGCCCTGATTCTGTAGTTTGCAAAAACACCCCATATGTGGTCGTAAACTA
This sequence comes from Bufo gargarizans, assembly GCF_014858855.1. NCBI lineage: Eukaryota > Metazoa > Chordata > Amphibia > Anura > Bufonidae > Bufo > Bufo gargarizans. Next base: position 226,228,525 of record NC_058080.1, on the reverse strand, counting down.
CTGTTTGGCTAAACGGCAGGACATAGAAGAAGGGGAACGCCATACGGTTTTTGGAAGGCAGATTTTGCTGGACTGGTTTATTTACACCATGTACCCTTTCAAGCCCCCTGATGCACCCCTAGAGTAGAAACTCCATAAAAGTGACCCCATCTAGGAAACTACGGGATAAGGTGGTTGTTGTTTTGGGACAATTTTTGGGGTAAATTAGATTTTTGGTTGCTCTATATTACTCTTTTTTGAGGCAATGTAACAAAAAAATGTAATACTAAAATTGTTTCTACATTCGCTATTTAGTTTTGTGGAACACCTAAAGGGTTAACATAGTTTGTAAAGTAATTTTTGAATACCTTGAGGGGTGTAGTTTCTTAGATGGGGTCACTTTTTTGGAGTTTCTAGTCTAGGCTACATCAGGGGGGGCTTCTAATGGGACATGGTGTAAAAAAAAAAAACTGTCCATCAAAATCTGCCTTCCAGAAACCGTATGGAGTTCCCTTCGTTCTATGCCCTGCCGTGCGGCTATATAGCCATTTACGACCACATATGGGGTGTTTCTGCAAACTACAGAATTGGGGCAATAAATGTTTAGTTTTGTTTGGCTGTTAACCCTTGCTTTATTACCGGCAAAATGGATTTAAATTTAAATTTTGCCCAAAAATAGGTGTTTTGGCACCGTTTTTATTTTATATTTTTAACACCGTTCATCCGAGGCGTTTGGTAAAAAGTTATTTTTATAGCGACGACTTTTACGCACGCGACGATGCCCAATATGTATGGCTCTCAGACTTTGGAGACACTAAGCAGGCATCCTAAAACTGCGGCCCTCCAGATGTTGTAAAACTAAAATTCCCACCATGCCCTGATGATGGCTGTAGGTTGTCTGGGCATGCTGGGAGTTATAGTTTTACAACATCTGGAGGGCCGCAGTTTGAGGATGCCTGCACTAAAACTAATATTTTTTGGGGAAAGAAAAATTGTTTTCGTGTCTCCAAAGTCTGAGAGCCATAGTGTTTTATGTTCTCTAGTGAACTGTTGGGGATTATAAAAATTTAGTACTCCATGGAAGTGTGATACTCCCTGAAGCAATCGATAATGCAGAGGCCCGGATGATCGGGGCACGTGTCACATTGAGTTGTGGTGTCCTTCCGTATCCCCCTCTTGTGACACACTCTGCACTTTTTTTGGGTTCGTCCCTTCTTTCCAGTATGGGGGACCACACCTGGAAAGTGTTGGCCAGGGACGATCCGGGCGCCTCCAGTTCCCGAGGTACTCCGGCCTGCTCTTTCCCGGTCCGAAAAGATCAGGTCTTTGAGGACTGCCTCATAGAATTGGAGGAATGTCCCTGTGCTGCCAGCGCTTCGGGATAGTACAAAAGAGTTGTACATGGCAACCTGCACCATGTAGACCGCAACTTTTTTGTACCATGCCCGGGTTTTGCGCATGGCGTTATATGGCGTGAGGACTTGATCAGAGAGATCAACTCCTCCCATATACCGATTGTAGTCGACGATACAATCGGGCTTGAGGACCGTTGCCGCGGTACCTCGCACAGGGACTGGGGTGGTGCTGTTACCGTGGATTGTGGACAGCATAAGGACATCCCTCTTGTCCTTATACCTGACCAGCAACAGGTTTCCACTGGTAAGTGCACGGGTCTCACCCCTGGGGATAGGTACCTGGAGGGGGTAGGCAGGGAGGCCGCGTTGATTTTTCCGCACGGTCCCACAAGCGAACGTGGATCTGGCGGCAAGGGACCTGAACAAGGGAATGCTGGTATAAAAGTTGTCCACGTACAAGTGGTAACCCTTATCCAGCAGTGGGTACATAAGGTCCCACACGAGTTTCCCGGTAACACCCAGAGTGGGGGGACATTCTGGTGGTTGAATCCGGGAATCTCGCCCCTCGTACACACGAAATTTGTAAGTGTACCCTGAGGTACTCTCACAAATTTTGTATAGCTTCACGCCATACCTCGCCCGCTTTGTGGGAATGTATTGGCGGAAACTGAGTCTCCCCTTGAACGCAACGAGAGACTCATCAACCGCGACCTCCCTTCCAGGTACGTAGGCCTGCTGAAATGTGGCCCCAAAGTGATCGATGACCGGCCGTATCTTGTACAGCCGGTCATAGGCAGGATCACCTCGGGGGGGACATGCTGCATTATCGGAATAATGCAGACATTTCCGGATGGCCTCAAACCGGTGACGTGTCATGACCATACTGTACAGTGGGGTCTGGTATAGGACGTCCCCACTCCAGTATTGCCTGACACTGGGTTTTTGGACTAGACCCATATGCAGCACGAGGCCCCAAAATGTCCTCATCTCGGCTGCACTGACCGGCGTCCAGCCACCGGGTCTAGCCAAAACTGAGCCTGGGTTTTGAGCGACGAACTGTTGGGCGTACAGATTCGTCTGCTCCACCATCAAATTCACCAGTGGGTTACTGAAAAAAAAACTAAAAAAGTCTATTTCAGTAAACCCCACTGTGGGAATCTGGATTCCAGGATTGCCAGCGAAATCCGGAATCTCAGGCTCAAAGTCCACTGGGGGACACCAGCTAAGTTCATCGGCAGGGGGCTCCGGTGAACTTATTTGGTGGGCCGGGAAACCAGTACGAACCCCAGGGCGGCTCGTACTAGGGTGGGCCACAGGATCCCTAGCATGTGTGGCCCCTGGCTCCGCCTGGCGGCGTCTCCGCTGCCTTGGTGGCTCATCGTCATCCGATGATGATGAGGAGGATGCGGATGACAAAAGGAACGTGGGGTCATCCTCATCCTCACTGGGGCTCTCAGAGTCGGAGGCAATCTGGGCATATGCCTCCTCGGCTGAGAACACCCGGCGGGCCATGGGTGTGTGTGTGTGCGTGTGTATGTGCGTGCGTGTAAACCTTTATTCTATGTGCGTGTGTGTGGGGGCACGGGTGTTCACGTACTAAAAAGTCCAGGCAAAAAAAATGTGTTAGGAAAAAAAAAAAAAAAAAAAGTTCAAACTTGCTGATCTGCGGTTCAACGCTGATCAGCGGTCGGTGGGGTGGTGGGGCGGGCGATGCGCTAACAGTGGACGGACGCTAAAAAGTGCCGGCCAGTCAGCGCACGCAGAAAAAAAAAAATGTGGTGGTGGGGGAAGGGTCTGGTGGTGGGGGGAGGGGGTTGGTGGGGGGGGGGGGCTGGTGGTGGGGGGGGGGGCTGGTGGTGGGGGGGATGCGGGGGGGGCAAGTGGCGTGGGGTCTGGGGTCTGAAAGTTGTAAAAAAAAAAAGTTTGGAATAAATGTGTTTTTTTTTTTTTTTTTTTTTTTTCTAACTTTTCCCTTCTTTCCCTGCCTAACGGTGCCTCTCCCTCACTGACCCTAACCTACCTGGGTGGCGATGGGTGCAGGAGGGTGATGGATGCCGATTTAGGGGGACACAGGAGCTGGTGCTGGACGATGCTGCACGGTCAGGGTGCTGGACAGGAAGAGGAGGGGAGAGAGGAGCGCAGGAAGTTTGAATCTCGCGCCTCTCTCCCCTGCACCAATCAGCACCCTGGACAGCGGCGTTCAGCACCAGGGCCAGCTCCGCCTCTGCAAATCCTCGGACTGCGATTGGTGGTGTAAAATTACGCCACCGATCGCAGTCTTTTTCCGGTTCATCGGGTCACAGGACACCCGAATGGACCGGAAACGCAGAAAACCGCAGGTCTGAATTGACCTGCGGTTTTCTGCGATCGCCGATACGGGGGGGTCCAATGACCCCCCCCTGCGTTGTTACGGGATGCCGGCTGAATGATTTCAGCCGGCGTCCCGTTCCGATTAACCCCTGCGGCGCCGGAATGCAGATTTTAAGTCAGGACGTACCGGTACGTCCTCGGTCCTTAAGGACTCGGGAAATAGGGCGTACCGGTACGTCCTCGGTCCTTAAGGGGTTAAATCATGCCTTCATAATGCAGATTCGCTTGAGAGCCTTTTGCAGCGTTTCCTGCTTTCCTTCCTTTTTCCTCTGGGCGTGTGCTGAGGGCTATCATGGAAAGTGAACAGAAATCGGCTTAATAGAAATTGTAGCACCATATTTTTACATGTGGGCATGATTGTGTATGCAATGTGCACCTGCATACAAGGTTGTGCTGGCTGAACCCCCCACATGATTGTGTATATGGTTGTATTTGTTTCCCATTTCTAGCATCATTTTCTATGATTATAAAGTCCACCTCTTTGTTCAGGATTATGGATATGATTGTGTGTGTGTGTGTGTGTATATATCGATGAAATCGATGTTATATTCAGCTGCTGCCCCGTGCTTCAAGTCAGGCTTGAAGTCACGGGGGCAGCGGCCTCGGCGTCTTACATGGCCCTCTCCCCGCCCCCTGCCTCTGTGACTGACAGCCGAAATCCGATTCCGGGACCGCGCTCAACGGCCGCATGCGCAGTAAAGGGCGGCAGGAGCGCGGTCCCGGCTGCCGCGCGTACTACGCGCCGTCTTACTTTCGCCGCACTGCGCATGCGCCCGACATCCTGTATCAAACGCGCCCGCGCCCAGATGCCGGGCGCGGGCGCGTTTGATACAGGATGTCGGGCGCATGCGCAGTGCGGCGAAAGTAAGACGGCGCGTAGTACGCGCGGCAGCCGGGACCGCGCTCCTGCCGCCCTTTACTGCGCATGCGGCTGTTGAGCGCGGTCCCGGAATCGGATTTCGGCTGTCAGTCACAGAGGCGGGGAGAGGGCCATGTAAGACGCCGAGGCCGCTGCCCCCGTGACTTCAAGCCTGACTTGAAGCACGGGGCAGCAGCTGAATATAACATCGATTTCTGACTGAGCATACATGCTGCAAAACTAACAAAAAGTGCATCAGGAAACGACTATACAGCACTATAAGGTACTGTAAACAGCTTAATAGGCGATTTTTGGGTGACAGGTTCCCTTTAACCACTCTGCCTATGGAAGTTCAGAAATTGTCCAGCTAGATGACTGTAGAGCAATTTTAAAGAGGTAGCCCCATCTCACAATGATGGCATACGGCATACTGGTCAGAAGAACGGAAAAATAATGGTGATGTGAACTCGACCTTACCAGGGATGGACCTTGCCTGACGGGCAATGGACAGCAACTTAGGTGGAAGTGAGACCCCTAGTGGCCAAGACTTTGCAGTTTTTTTTTTTTTCAGGTAGATACAGGCAGATTTTTTAAATGAAGCGATTTAGAAATTTGCCAGTCAAACCATTCTCTATTAAATGAAATGAAATTGTGTAAAAGTACAGTGACTCTTGAAGGTTGCATAATTGTGCAATGTGTACTGTATAACTGTATCTGTTAATGTCATGGTATCTTTTATAAGCAAACAGAAGTTGGTTAATAAATGCAAATTATATGACCAGCTCTGAAAAAAAAAAAAAAAAAAAAAGCCATCTACAGCTAGAAAGTTGATCTGTTCTGCGCGTGGTTTGTGGTCTTGTTAGATGAATGGTCGGGTTCTGATGGTGTGTGTGTTGTGGTGTTGTGTTTTTTTTTTTTTTTTTTTTTTTTTTTTTTATATTCTTATTCATTTATTTTATTTTATTTTTAAGGCATTGATGAAAGTTCCTCCACCACCAGCAGTGCATCATCCGAGCCAAGAAATTTTGACGTGTTGGAAGGAGGAGGATACACAGGTGAAACTCTTTCTCCAAAGTGTCAGCCACGGGAATCTTTTCAATTACATCTTTATTTTGGTTTGTCGCTAAGTTTTTCTGATTTTTGCCTATTTCTAGAGACGCCTGCAGCAGCAAACATCCAGCCTCCCGTTAATGCTCCGTCTAGACTGTCCAAACCATTTGGTCATGGATACCCAGCTCTCCAGCCAGGGTATCAGAATGCAGCAAGTCCCCACAGCTCCCAGTCAAGTACTCCTGTTCATCAGCCGAACTATCCACAGTATGCTCCTGTAAGGACGGTTTGTGGGTTCGATGGAATTGTCTGTATCCCATTAAAATTTATTGGTACAAACTTCTTTTTTTGTGGAGTTACATACATGTAGGGGGTCATGTACTATCAGACTTACACCAGTTTTCTGACGTATATCTATTGCAGATTGCAGCGCACAAATTTGTGCCGCTTTCTGCGACTTTTCCCTGCTCACACCAGGTCTAAAAAAAAAAAAAGGGGGCATGGTGGGGAAGGGGACGGGCCGTTAGGCCTGTCTCATTTATCATTTTCTACACCTGTTTTAGGCCAGTAAGGAAGCGGTCTTACATTTAAACCGGTGGTGGATGCGGCAAAGTTTTGTAGAGGCTGCTGCCTCTACATAACTTTGGCGGATCCACTGCCAGCGCAAGGGTTATTGAGACGGCATCTAAAACGCTGGTCTTAAATGACCCCTGTAGTCCCTGTACTGCCTTTCCAAAGTAACGTGTTCCTCAGTGTCCTGTCATTACATGCTCCAGAGGCATATGGTCATATGGTTTTGATCCTTGGTTATGGATTATGCAGATAATCCAAGCTAAACGATGAGTCGTCTTAAGTAGTAGGCCGACATTGTCTATTAAAGTTACATCGTCTAGAAATGGTTTTTCTGTAAAAGATTTGATCATATACTACATAAAAAGGGTCTATGCCGACAGTAGTACATGACAGAGTAGTCAGCCAGGTTGGTTCAGTCAGTTTTTGTTTTTTTTTTGCTCTTCACAAGCCATATGTTTTACGTGGATCCAAGTCCAGTCGTTTCTCCTCGCACTTCTTTAGTAAGTTTGCTTTCCTCCTAGTTGGCTGTCCTGCTGTATATTCCATGAGTTGTCCTGCTTTATTACAAACTGTTCAGACTTTCCATATTTCTGCTGTAAATAATTTTACTGCATTGTCAATTGATCAAAATAATGTAGACACCATTACTGGTTAGGCTGAAATAGTCCAGTGGTGGCCATGCAGATTTGCTCAGCCTCCTGACTTCCCCTGTACATCTGCATACATGACACAGTACACGTGTTTTCAACAGGGTGGGGGTTATATTCCATTGCCAGACTCATCTGAAACCAGCTTATCTCCTGTGGGAGCTAAGTATTGGGCCTCCTGAAGTCAAGAATACGCAGTTCTTCTTTCTCCCAACATATGCCATTGTGGGAGAATGGGACTCGTCAGATTCATTGGAAGTGGTGGGGGGGGGGGGGGGGGTTTGGCTGACTTTCCTCTATTGTGTAAAGGCATCCAAAACCTCTGACATGCATATAGGTATGTGATTTCCATAAAATATTGTTAGCAGTAGTTCTGTGAAATCACATTTGTAAAATTTCTGTCCCGTTGTGGCCTCTAAGTACACCTCAGACTGATGCCCCTGTATAGGCATACAATTGCATCTGTTGTCCATTGGCTTTCATATAAGGCCAGTTTCACACTGACGTTTACTCGTTCTGGTAGGCTGTTCTGACAGAGGAGCCGTACTACAGTGTACACCCGTGTGCTGCCAGAAGTCCGCCCGGCCCCATTTTCTATAATGGGGAGCGGCGTGGATTCAGCCAGAGCACGGCAAATATGGCAAGAGGCGGCCAGACAAAAAACGCTGCGTGGGGCCGGGCGTACACTGGTGTACACAGTAGTACGGATCCGGCAGGCTGTTCCCCTGCCAGAACAAGATAAACGCCAGTGTGAAAGTAGCCTAAAAAAGACAATAATACATTAAAAAAAGAAAAGTATACCACAAATTGCGAAACGGGTGCGAACCCATTCATTCTCTATGGGGACGGAATGGATGCGGACAGCACACTGTGTTGTCTGCATTTCCGGAGCGCATCACCGATCTTCCGTTCTGCGGCTCCGGAAAAAAATAGAACATGTCCTATTCTTGTCCGCAATTGAAGTAGTAGTCTCCTGAAGCTTAGAAAGCTGGACCGTGGTGCTGAAGCACATGAAAATTGCTTGTCACAAGTATTTGATGGGATAATCTTGGGTTGGGTTTTCATTGCTAGACTAGTCAGAGAACTTAATGCCAAGTGTTAGCTGTTGTGGTGTAAAGCATGTCACCACTGAACTGCATAGCAGTAGAAATGGGTAGATTGACATGAGTTTAATGAAGAGTACGCTTGACTTGAGCAGAGAAGGGTATACTTTTCATGTTCCGCAAGCAACTATGGATGTGATGTTCAGATGTCCACGTACTAGTAGTTTAGTTCTGCTTCATCTTGTACCAGTGAAATATTGTGTGTCAATGTAATCTGCTGGGAATTTCTGTTTAAAACAATTAAATGTATTTTTCTCTTATTTCCCATGTGTATTAGCAATACGGTGGCATGAATCAATTACCAGCTTCCCTAGCAGGATTAAGTCTACAGCAGGCCCAGCAGCCAGAGAGTCTTCGACCTGTGAACCTTATACAGGACCGTAACGTTCTTCCTGTGTCGTCTTTGCCACCTCCAGCTCCGAATCTCAATGCAGACCTTAAAAAACTCAACTGCAATTCAGAGTAGGTAACATGTGCTGAGTTCTATCTGTGCTGTTGTTAGCTGCGGCTCCCTGAGCTCTCACCTCAGGGACCATTGTGAATAGCAGTCCTGTAATTGTTTTCCTTAGCGTTTCACCCGCAGGCATGTGCCTCCCAAATGCACATCAGTTACTATTTTCTTTCAGTATGTACATGGTTAGTTTTCAACTATCTTTCGGGGGAAGGGGGGTAAAAACCATTATTATGCAACCACGGGTACCACAAAGTGGCTTAGTTTTGCAGCCATATCTGTTGTTGCCTAGTTTTCCGCAAAGCAGTGGCATAGACTGTCTAACATAACAGGCAAGGGCAACTCATTTGAGGAGATTGGTAGCAAAATTCCTTTGCAAAGTGCCCCAAAAAAAGTGGTGTGGCCCATCCAGTCCCAAACATTCTCGATGCGGGAGGGGTCTGGCAGTTGAGCTAGTCGGGGAAGAGCACATTGTGTAACGTAGGCACTGTGTGGGAGGGCGTTATTTTGGAACACCACATCTGAGTAGGACTGCTTCCACAATGTCCTGGACATACTGGAGGCTGGTCAATGTTCCTTCCAGGAATATCAGACGTCGGTGACCATGGTATCTAATGGTGCCCCGCACCATGACATCTGGTGTTGGTACTGTGTGTCTCTGCACTATGCAGTAGGCGCTTTCCAGTCCCCCTGCAAACTCTGATGCAGCCTTCAATAGTACCAAGGCAGAATCTGCATTAGAGGTTGTCATCAATGGCAAACAATGAGTTTTCAGGGGACTGGAGAGCATCCACTGCTATCGTGCATGGTGGAGAGACACACTGCTTCTTATTACTTGCATTTAGCTAATTGAATGTTTCCTACTATATGGGTATTGTTGTACATATAAACCAATTGGATACCTTTTTGAGTATACACTGGGACGGATTTACTAGTCCTGTCTAATATTTGGACATTGTAAACTTAGGCAGGCAGTCTAAAGAATAAAGATGTACAAAATTTTACAAAGTGGCTCATGCTGGATGATAAATTTGGTGCCCATTATTGCATGTTAAGCCATGCCCCATTCTCAGTAAGCCATGCCCTTGTAGTGTCTAATGCACCAATTTAACCAGGATGCTGGCACATTTAGTTTAGTAAATTTCTCAATTTGTGTTATTTTTACTGCTAAAACAAAATCTAGCATCAGGCCAAGTTCTCTCTCTCTGCAGGTTTTTTAGGTGCACCCTCACAAATATTCCACAGACTCAAGCTCTTTTGAACAAAGCAAAGCTCCCCCTTGGATTACTCCTTCATCCTTTTAAAAGCAAGCCGGTAAGGATTTCTAGATAATCCGGAATGTCAGGTTTGTTAGTTTTTATATATATACATTTTTATTTTTTTAACCCATGTATAGACTGGAACCTGTCACCGGGATTTGATGTATAGAGCTAAGGACATAGGTTGCTAGATGACCGCTAGCACATCCGCAATACCCAGTCCCCATAGCTCTGTGTGCTTTTATTGTGAAAAAAAAAAAACGATTTCATCCATATGCAAATTAACCTGAGATGAGTCCTGTACATGAGATGAGTCCAGCGTGAAGGAGCCCAGCACTGCCCCACATCCTCAGAATCTCCTCCTTGCTCCCCGACGTCAGAAAGCCAGAGCGCCGTAATCTCGCGTTGCGCAGTGTCGTCATAGTGTTCCTTCCCTGTGCTGGCATCAACCTCAGGGAAGGAACTGCGCATGCGCTAGCTCGCGCATTGCAAGATTATGGCGCTCTGATTTTCTGACATCGGGGAGCAAGGAAGAGATTCTGAGGATGTGGGGCGGTGCTGGGCTCCTTCATGCTGGACTCATCTCATGTACAGGACACATCTCGGTAATTTGCATATGGATCAAATCTTTTATTGTGTAAAAAAAAAAAAAAAAAACACACAGAGCTATGGAGACTGGGTATTGCGGATGTGCTAGCGGCCATCTAGCAACCCATGTCCTCAGCTCTATACATCAAATCCTGGTGACGGGTTCTCTTTAAAGGGGATAACTGTCTGTTCGGTGGGGACTTACCAATGAATGGAGCAGCAGGTTGAACATGTGCAATGCGCTGCATTTATCTCTATGGGACCAACGGAGATGGCCAAGTATACTGCTCAGGCATTTATAACAGATGCTATGAAGATGAATGGAGCTGTAGTGTGCATGCTTGACCTACCACTATCATTTTGGGGGCCCTGTGGTGTGCTGGGCCCATGTTCTTGTGATTGGTGGGGGTCCCAGTGTTAGAATCCTCATCAATCTAATAGTTGACCCTTATCCCATGCATACAAAAATAATTTCAATTACCAGAATGACCCTTTAAATAAATTGTATGGGTCTCTAAGTATTTATGTTGAAAGGCCATCGCAATAAAATTGGTGGGGATCTGACTGTGCCTCCACAGGTTAGTGGTGTGAGGTGGTACCGAATATGGCAGCTTCATCAATTTCAAGGGAATGGGATAAGGCTGCAATCACCTGCACCGCAGCTATTGTAAGTAAATATCGCGCAGGTAGATGGACAAATATAAACCATGTACAGGTCTCGTCAAGCTGATCGGCAGCGGTGCTAGCCGTGAAACCCCCCACCAATCTGATACTGAAAGCCTGTCCTGGGGATAGGCCACCAATATTCTGATCCCAGAAAGCCCTGTAATGCATTGTCTTGTTTGTATTATTTAGCGTATCCCCACTATATCCCCAAGCTCCATTGTGCGATGCAGGAGCTGCAGGACATACATCAATCCCTTTGTATCTTTTATTGACCAGAGAAGGTGGAAGTGTAATCTTTGTTACAGGGTGAACGATGGTAAGTATGATCCATCATTATATTTAATGCTAATTGAAATACTCTATTTTTTACAACTTTGTGTTAGACTGCGGAATAGGCAAATTTGCCCTTTGCTTGAGGTTTATCCGTCCTGTTTTCCATATCGCGGATTTGGTCCAACCCTTGGATAGGATTTCCAGATTACAATGGGCTTTTGTAAGCTCTGATAAGTAGAACCCACATCTAGCAGGACCGCAGACAATGCCAGTCTTTGACTCATTTCTTGGAATATAACTCTGCACATTTCAGTGGTGAAAATTCCAATAAACTAGTACACAGCATTTTGGCAAGTAGATTACTGTAGTACATGCACTGATTGTCTAGTAGCGCCTCTGTACATGGCGGTACTACGCGTTCTTTTCTGCTGTTGGCTGCCCAGCTGAACACCAGGTGAGGGCGACTCTTACGCTGTGTGTACTGTACAGGACCGTAAAGAATGTCCTGTCCTCTACACTTAAAGCGACTTCCAGCCTCCTGCAGCTATTTCTGACTTGAATTTAAAGGCCCCTTTACCAAAGCCGACACTGGGAACCGTTCATTACCGATAATTGTCTGCTCGTCAGAGGAGGTGAGAGCTGCATTTACATGCAGCAATCACCTCCACTGTATGGGGACAAGAAATAGCTGCTGTGATCGCTCATTTCCATAGAGAACCACTGTTTAGACCAGGCATGTCCAAACTGCGGCCCTCCAGCTGTTGCAAAACTACAACTCCCAGCATGCCCTAATAGCTGTAAGCTATCCAGGCATGCTGGGAGTTGTAGTTTTGCAACAGCTGGAGGGCCGCAGTTTGGACATGCCTCGTTTAGACAGTTCAATCGCCTGCCCAGCAATGATAATGTATGTGACCATGGCAGCAATGCTTTCACCCGATGACTAAATGCTTGCTCGTTTATCTGGTGATTGACGCCACCTTTACACAGGGCAGTTATCAGGAATGTTCTTTCCTGATAATGACCCCCATCATTGTCCTGTGTGAACCTTCAGAGCCTCAGTTATGGTGCTGGCACACAGTGCAGTTCTGACATGCATTCAGGATGCCGTTTTTTATTGTAGCTAGCAAAAATTACTTAAATCATTCCGACTATGCAGAACATCCGGGTGTAACGAGGCTGCAAAAATGGCCGAATTGAAAACTGCATCCCGAATGCCTGTCAGAACTGCACTGTGTGCCTGCACCCTTAGTTATTTGCTTGTTGTTTTTTTACTTGGCCTTTATTGCCTTTTAGTATGACTTGTGATATTTTTATTCAAAGTTCCAGAAGAGTTTATGTACAATCCAGTCACTCGATCCTATGGGGAGCCACATAAACGACCTGAGGTGCTGAACTCTTCAGTGGAATTTACTGCTTCATCGGATTACATGGTAAGATTGTGTTCACCTTGCTTGTAATCCAGCTCTTGTGCATGATATTGTATCTGTTTTCTGCAAAGTGATGGATTCTAATTAAAATATGGTTTGTATGTACCCAGATGTGAAATGCTAAATACATTATTGCACAGTGTTTTATTTTAGAGGTCACACTTGAAAATATAACTTGTCCTCCCTGTAATTCTTTACTATAATCGCTCCATTACTCAGGCCGTTACTTGTCCGTATGCCCAGTAATGGGTTCCACTCAGAACCTCTTCCCCCATCAATCCCATAAACCTTGAATAGAGCAGCAGGGTGCAGGCATGAGTATCACTTCATCCAAACTTCTCCAGAACGCGAGGCATTGGTCCCCCACTCTGGTGCCTGTAGGGGCCCCGGTAATTGTACATTTATTACTAGGTTTTTCATGGGATAACACCTTTTATTAGGTTTGTTCTAATGTTTATATTCCATAAAAACCAAGTCTGCTTTCATGGATGGAATGAAGATGACTGAGTTTTTGTGTGGGGCGGACATGTGTAATAGGTGCATGCTGTCAATCATCCTTTCCATTTTGTTATAATCTATTAGAAATTCTTAAATGCAAATGAATGAATAAGTGGCTCCCACTCTGGCAGGCCTGTCATGTCCAAAGATAAAAAGTACCAGATGTTGCAATAAAGCCTGTGGGGAATATTAGGATACTTTCACACTAGGGTTATTCTTTTTTGGCGTTGAGTTCCCTCCTAGGGGCTCAATACCGGAAAATAACTGATCAGTTTTATCCTAATTCACTCTGAATGGAGAGCAATCCGTTCAGGATGCATCAGGTTGTCTTCAGTTCAGTCTTTTTGCCTTTTCAGGACGGAGATAATACATGCTACAGTTTTATCTCCATCCAAAATTCCGGAACACTTGCCGGAATGCTGGATCCAGCATTTTTTCCCATCGAAATGCATTAATGCCGGCCCCAAGTGTTCTGGCAAAACGGATCCGTTTTTGCAGTCTGCGCATGCTCAGACCGCAAAAAATGTGAAAAAAATAAATGCTGGATCCGTTTTTCTGGATGACAGCGGAGAGACGGATGCGGCATTTCAATGCATTTGTCATACGGATTAGGATCTGATCCGTCTGATAAATGCCATTCGTTTGCGTCTGTCTTGCCGGATCCGGCATGCAGTTCCGGCGATGGAACTGCCTGCCGGTATCCTCTGCCGCAAGTGTGAAAGTACCCTTAGACATCACACAGTTTTTTATTTAAATATATTTTTTTTTTTTTATCTCAAATGTTTTCCCATAGACTGTAAGGGGAGAAAAATTTGGGTGACTAAAAAAAAGACACTAGAATGTCCTAGCGATTTTTTTGCAAGCCAAAAAAATAACGTGTGGCAGCATAATCTGGAGTTCTTACTAAACACTAAAGTGCAGTTTTCCTTCAAGATCACATCACAGTTATTGCTATCCTGGCATAATGTATTTTTTTCCAAACCCCATATTGATTTGTATGTAGACTAGATCAAGATATTTTGGTGCTGTACTATTTTACTTTCCATGAAGAGATTGTTACAGTTTTATGTTGGGGAAAAAACAAAAGACAAAGGGAGGAATTTATAAAGCTGTCCACCACAGAATTCTGACTTTTAAAAAGGGTCTTTTGGGGTTTATTTGCCCAAAATAAATTTGCTAAATTTTCAGTTTTTTGCACCTCTCACTCCAGTCTTGTTAAGTGGATGTAGTTATCCTGTCAAATTGATTTACACCAGATTTATTAACTGCAACTTTTTAAAGTAACAAAAATGGTCACAGTCTTCATTAAAGAGGTGGTGTAGGATGTGGAGCAACATCTCAAGACAGAAGTGTTAGCTTTTTGTGGTATTTGCAAATTACAGCCATGTGGGTGGATGCCTACAAAACTGACTTTAAAAATTCCCTTCATGACTATTCTCCCCCCTTGTCCGTCTTCTCTATAAATGATTCTTGTTCGTGATGTTCTCCATAGCTCCGTCCTCCACCTCCAGCAGTTTATCTGTTTGTTCTGGATGTATCATACAATGCTGTCGAGTCGGGATATCTCCAGTGTTTCTCGCAGTCACTTTTGGATAATCTAGACAAGTACGTATGGCATTGGTTCTCAATTTGAATGACTGTAAACCTCGCTGAGGAACCCTTAATAGGGTCACTTCACACGACTGATTTTGAAAAACATGCTTAAAAAAATCTACGTGGGCTACACGTGTCTTTTTCGGCACGGAATACACGCTTGTTTTTTTAACCAATGGGTTTAATGCAAAGCTGAATTTTCAGCTTGAGGTTTTTGAAGCAGATCTGCGCCAAAAAGTGCGGAAAATGCACAAAAAACTCTTGGACTTATTTGGAGCTTCTGCTTCCTGTTCATTTCGGTGGGAGATTCAGCGCTGATTCTACCCCAAGATAGGAAATGCTGCTTCTTTTTTACACGTGTAAAAAAGAAGCCAGTGCTGTTTCCCATTGAAATAATTGGGAGGCTGTTTTGAGGGGTTTTCAGAGCAGATTTGGAACTGATTTTGAGGCAGAAACGCTCCAAAATCGGCACCAAGAACTCAGTGTGAACTGACCCTTGCCTTTCCCTGTGTGTAATATTGGATACAACGTAGCATCCATACTGATTTCTCAGTGTTGGTGTTGCCTGTCTGCTCTCACCTACATAATGTGTAGGTAACCCATGAGACCCCTCTATACAATCAATATGGTAATATTTCAATGCTTTGAACAGACAAGTTTGTATACAATTTAATTTGCTGTTTGAGACTTATGTATAGTTATTAATATGTGGGTAATAACCTGTTTGACTGTTTTACTCCTTTGTTTTAAGGTTACGTGGAGATTCAAGAACAAAGATTGGCTTCATAACATTTGATAGCACTGTGCATTTCTACAACTTACAGGAAGGTCTTTCTCAGCCACAGATGCTGATTGTGTCTGATGTAGACGGTAAGTTGAGAGAAGGAGTAAGGCCTCTTTCACACGGGCGTCATTTTTTTTTTTGCCCGGATAAGAGCCGGGTGCGTTGCGGGAAAATGCGCGATTTTCCCGCGCGAGTGCAAAACATTGTCATGTGTTGCACTCGCGTGAGAAAAATCGCGCATGTTTGGTACCCAAACCCGAACTTCTTCATAGAAGTTCGGGCTTGGGATTGATGTTCTGAAGACTGTATTATTTTCCCTTATAACATGGTTATAAGGGAAAATAATAGCATTCTGAATACAGAATGCATAGTAAAACAGCGCTAGAGGGGTTAAAAATAATAATAAATAATTTAACTCACCTTAGTCCACTTGCTCGCGAAGCCCGGCATCTCCTTGTGTCTCCTCTGCTGATGAACAGGACCTGGGGTGAGCTGCTCCATAAAATACAGGTTAAGGACCTTCGATGACGTCACTCCGGTCATCACATGGTACGTCACATGATCTTTTACCATGGTGAAGACCATGTGATGACCGGAGTGACGCCATCGAAGGTCCTTAAGCTCTATTTAATGCAGCAGCTCACCCCAGGTCCTGTTCATCAGCAGAGGAGACACAAGGAGATGCTGGCTTCGCGAGCAAGTGGACTAAGGTGAGTTAAATTATTTATTTATTTTAACCCCTCTAGCGCTGTTTTACTATGCATTCTGTATTCAGAATGCTATTATTTTCCCTTATAACCATGTTATAAGGGAAAATAATAATGATCGGGTCTCCATCCCGATGGTCTCCTAGCAACCATGCGTGCAAATCGCACGGCATCCGTACTTGCTTGCGGATGCCATCCGATTTTCACACACCCCATTCACTTCTATGGGGCCTGCGTCACGTCAAAATCGGACAATATAGAGCATGCTGCGATTTCAACTGAACGCACAAGTGATGCGTTAAAAACATCGCTCATGTGCACAGCCCCATAGAAATGAATGGGTCAGGATTTAGTGCGGGTGCCATACGTTCGCCGCACGGATCGCACCCGCACGGAAAACTCGCCCGTGTGAAAGGGGCCTAAGGGTTTTCTAGCAGCAGAAGAAGAAAACGGGTACAACAACATGTATTTAAAGGGAACCTGTCATTTTAGTGAACTTTGTCAGAAGTTTTGATCCTTGTAGGTCCAGGTGCTGAGACCCCCACCGGTGAAATGAAGTACACTGGCACTATGCCCCTTAGTTTTTTGTTTCCTTGGAGATCAGAGTAAGCGTTCAGATTTATAGAGAGTCTTCATTTTAGAGATCAGTGGTGGGCACAGCTCTTGGTCCCCACCTTTCAACATTTCTCAAAGTAATATATTTAAGATGTGTGATGTCAGAACCTTTTGTCACTAAAACAAAGGGGCAGAGGTGTTTAGCTGAGCACTGTGCCTCTTCTTTTCCGTTCCGTTGAGCACTGTACTCATTCATAAATAATCTATGGTCTTCCTATGGACCTGTGCACCCTGTGCAGTGCTGAGCACTCAAACCCTCATTGGTCAATACTTCTTAAATTTTACCAAGACACTCCAAGTTTCAGAAAATTATAGCTATTCTTTAATGGTTGCCTGCAAAGTGAATTATGCCTACCAAACAACTCCCAGCACTTGGTAGGAGACAAAAACCTGCGGAGACACAAACGTTTGTCTTTTGTTCCCATCAATTTTTTTTATTGCTGACAAAATACATTTTAATCAGGTATGCAAATTTGGTGGCCCATTCCCCGAGGGCTGTCTTAGTCATGGCACAGGTCTCTCTTGTGAACCTGATCCAATACCTCCCCCTTTTCCTTGACTGACAGCCTATTTGGAATTTATTTTTTTTCCAGCTTCCCACTATAGTCTATGCAATATTAAGTGGTACCATTAGAAACTGCAAAGTGTCCTGCAAAACTAAAAAAAAGCTCTCGTACAGCTATGTGAACGGAAAAATTAAAAAAGATAACTCCCGGAGGGCAGGGAACGAAAACAGAAAATCTCTGCGTCAGGAAGAGGTTAAAAATTTAGCAGTGACCTCCATGTACAAAATCCAAAAAGTTACCAGTGTATAGCCAGTTCTACAGCCTTCTGGGGGATACTGCTCACAATTACCCCTGCAGTATGTGGCAGTGTTCTTTTCTTTTCATGTTAAGTAGCTTCATTTTCACATCCTCAAAATCCAGTTCATTGTAATTTTCTCCATCTGTGGGCAATGATGTTACAACTTCGCTTGCTAGCTATATATATATATATATATATATATATATATATATATATATATATATATATATATATATATATATATATATATATATATATATATATATATATATATATAACAAGAAAGGCACCGCAGCACATCCGTAGGTGAAAAATGGTGGATCTTTATTCACCCTTGCGACGTTTCAGTCCTCTTACTTGATAATAGTCCCAGTAAGAGGACTGAAACGTCGCAAGGGTGAATAAAGATCCACAATTTTTCACCTACGGATGTGCTGCGGTGCCTTTCTTGTTCTATATCGTACACCTTGGTAAGGTGTTTTCGCCGCTGGCACCCATCGGTCGGATACCAGGTGTGCTGCCCTGATTCTACACAATCTATATATATAAAAAAAATAAAAGAATTCCGCAGCACATCCACGTAGTAAGAAAAATGAAAAAACTTTATTCACCAAGCATGCAACGTTTCAATCCTCTCAATGGGATTTTCCTCAAGCAGTGACATAGTGGGCAGTGCACTGTGCATATTTAAGCACAATCTCATAATTAAACAATCAATAGTTAAATTACATTCATTAAGAATAATATATATAAAAAATCGTAATACAAACAGTGCTAACAATATGTTAATACAATCAGCTCTTATCTCAGATCCATGTGCAGTGATATAGTGTAAATAATACCCCTAACCGATCTGACATACAATATACAAAGACAATACTTTAATAACAATCATAATCAATTCAGGTGTCAATCCTATAAACAACTAGAGTGTACAGGTGTACCTTCAGTAAAATGATGAACAAGATTGCAGAAATGTGCGGTGGGGTCAATACTCATGGGTGCCGGCGTCTCGGGCATACCATTGCGCATGTCAAAGGACCTTCCTGGGATTTTCAATCACGTGATCACTCATTTTGGTCGTTCATTGAAGTGCGCATGTCTAAGGACCTTCAAGCATGTGATCACTCCCCCGGTCATGTGCTTGGGTATATCACATGATTGGAATGAACAACCTGAAGATCCAAGTGTTCGGTAATGTTGCGAGCATATGGGTAACCATGTTCGTATATTTAATATCAATATCAAAGGTGTGAATATACATATGAAACATACATTTAATTCCTAAGCTGCATTGCATGTATCGAAAATATGAAATCATCAGAAGATAGATCATGAATACAGGCATAAGAACAACCAAGTATGTTGGCAGAGACTAATCGCACTCCACAATGTATTGAATCACCCGGAAGGCAACATACATGAGTCAACGATCCCTCAGGGAGATGAGTGACCATATATAACTGGAAGTACCATTATTATATGTGGAGAGGCATTATGTGATAAGCGAAAATTTTGCCGCTTCTCCAGTTCAATATTAGACTCGGTATAGTGATTATTTAGTGGCCCCCTAGTCTAAACGAGGAGTTCAGGACATGTGACTAATGTTGTCATCATAAAGTCACAAACTGAGTTATCCCCCCTGTCTGTTGGGTACCATTCCTGGAAATCCAACATGGCAGACCCGGGGTCATCCTCTAGATTACGGGGGCCCACTATCTGTATCCATAGAGAGTGTCACCTCTCTCCCCGAGATCAATCGCTCAAAAAGGCCAATCCATATGTGAATCTAAACCCGTGGATGTAACGATCAGATACCCCCAATGTCACATGGCTCCATCATATGTAATCAGATGCATGCATACAGATCCAAAAACACACAAGTAAAAAAAAAAAAGAAAAAAGCATCAATCAATCTAAGAAGATCCTGTTGTACACAAGATCAAATCATAAGTCCTGCTATGCACAGAACATGATCATGTGTTATGCTATGCCCAAAACATAACCATATAAACATTCATAAGCAAAATTTGATCTTAAAAAAAGAATGGAAAAATATGTATATATAAGTCCCATGGTAGTACAATGGATAGACCTTCCATCGTTCACCCCTACTGTAAATGCGCACAATGTTCACCATAGTCCTGAGGGTAATAAAAAACAATGTATAAGATATAAAATCACCCTGTTCTATGAACAAGGGGCACAACCACATATTACTCCAAATAAGAGCAGACGAGCAGAATCATAGGTGCAATCACCTAGGACAATAACCAGGGCCTGTAGTCTTACTGTATTAAGTTTGGCAATCCATCGCATCTCACATTTTTTGAGAAGGGCGTGTCTATTACCACCCCTCCGCGGAGTAGGAATGTGGTCAACCAATATACATTTAAGGTCTATATATATTATATATATATATATATATATATATATATATATATATATATATATATATATATATATATATATATAGTACCGACCAAAATCTTGGACACACCTTCTCATTCAAAGAGTTTTCTTTATTTTCATGACTATGAAAATTGTAGATTCACACTGAAGGCATCAAAACTATGAATTAACACATGTGGAATTATATACATAACAAAACAGTGTGAAACAACTGAAAATATGTAATATTCTAGGTTCTTCAAAGTAGCCACCTTTTGCTTTGATTACTGCTTTGCACACTCTTGGCATTCTCTTGATGAGCTTCAAGAGGTAGTCACCTGAAATGGTTTTCACTTCACAGGTGTGCCCTGTCAGGTTTAATAAGTGGGATTTCTTGCCTTATAAATGGGGTTGGGACCATCAGTTGCGTTGTGGAGAAGTCAGGTGGATACACAGCTGATAGTCCTATTGAATAGACTGTTAGCTGCTTTTTTTTCTTGCCATAATACAAATTCTAAGTAAAGAAAAACAAGTGGCCATCATTACTTTAGGAAATGAAGGTCAGTCAGTCCGAAAAATTGGGAAAACTTTGAAAGTGTCCCCAAGTGCAGTCACAAAAACAATCAACGGCTACAAAGAAACTGTCTCACATGCGGACCGCCCCAGGAAAGGAAGACCAAGAGTCACCTCTGCTGCGGAGGATAAGTTCATCCGAGTCACCAGCCTCCAGAAATCGCAGGTTAACAGCAGCTCAGATTAGAGACCAGGTCAATGCCACACAGAGTTCTAGCAGCAGACACCTCTCTAGAACAACTGTTAAGAGGAGACTGTGTGAATCAGGCCTTCATGGTAGAATATCTGCTAGGAAACTACTGCTAAGGACAGGCAACAAGCAGAAGAGACTTGTTTGGGCTAAAGAACACAAGGAATGGACATTAGACCAGTGGAAATCTGTGCTTTGGTCTAATGAGTCCAAATTTGAGATCTTTGGTTCCAACCACCGTGTCTTTGTGCGACGCAGAAAAGGTGAACGGATGGACTCTATATGCCTGGTTCCCACCGTGAAGCATGGAGGAGATGGTGTGGGGGTGCTTTGCTGGTGACACTGTTGGGGATTTATTCAAAATTGAAGGCATACTGAACCAGCATGGCTACCACAGCATCTTGCAGCGGCATGCTATTCCATCCGGTTTGCGTTTAGTTGGACCATCATTCATTTTTCAACAGGACAATGATCCCAAACACACCTCCAGGCTGTGTAAGGGCTATTTGACCATAAAGGAGAGTGATGGGGTGCTGCGTCAGATGACCTGGCCTCCACAGTCATCGGACCTGAACCCAATCGAGCAGAGTGAAGGCAAAAGGGCCAACAAGTGCTAAGCATCTCTGGGAACTCCTTCAAGACTGTTGGAAGACCATTTCAGGTGACTACCTCTTGAAGCTCATCAAGAGAATGACAAGAGTGTGCAAAGCAGTAATCAAAGCAAAAGGTGGCTACTTTGAAGAACCTAGAATATGACATATTTTCAGTTGTTTCACACTTTTTTGTTATGTATATAATTCCACATGTGTTAAATCATAGTTTTGATGCCTTCAGTGTGAATCTACAATTTCCATAGTCATGAAAATAAAGAAAACTCTTTGAATGAGAAGGTGTGTCCAAACTTTTGGTCTGTACTGTGTGTGTGTGTATGTATATGTATGTGTGTGTGTGTGTGTGTGTGTGTATATATATATATATATATATATATATATATATATATATATATATATATATATATATATATATATATATATATATATATATGCGCACCTGTCATTCACAGGCTGAAATGGTGTAAACCAAGTTTCTTAATGGTGGTATTTAGGGATGAGCAAATCCAAATCGAATGAAACATCCAAAGGCGATTCGCATAAAACTTTGTTCGATTACTGTGTGGTGCAGGAGCTCCGTACAGTATTAGAATGTATTGGCTCCGATGAGCCGAAGTCTCGCGAGACTTTGGGTAATAACTTCATAAATAAATATGTACTGTAAAAAATCATTTCCCAAACTCTGGTTCGGTTTCAAGTGGTACCTTCGACTCATCGGAGCCAATACATTCTAATACTGTATGGAGCTCCTGCTCCGTACAGTATTGTAACAAACTTTTTTTTCGAATCGACTTCGGATGTTTTGCTCATCCCTAGTGGTATTATATAATTAGCCTGTAGGAAGAGTACAATGTATAGAACTGGTTATGTGTGCTTTATCTCCCCTTTGTGGCCAGCTCATACTGCAAAATGAGGATCCCCACCTATCAAACATTTTGTTTTTCTGTAAATGTCTTTTGGTGGAATACCCCTTTAAAATGTTTCTAGTGGCGCCACCATTACTTTTGCCTGTATTTTTGATAATTCCAGCAGCAAGCACCATAGCGGACTCTGGTTATTGGGAAACAAGAAATAGAATTTGGGAACAGTAGTTGAAAGGGTGAGGTATCCATTAGAATCTCACATTTGTTTTTATCTTAAAAAAAATGGTGGCGCTTCTCACTTGTCAGCTTTGCTGTACAGACAGGAACAAGTTCAGCTGAGGGAGGTGGATTTAAAGAAGGACCTTTCACCTCTCCTGACGTTCATGTTTCTATTCTTATGGCTCTATGTTGTGCCATTCCTTTATTATACCTGCTAGAAGTTATGAATGAAATGCTAGCAGTCTGCAGTAAGGGTGGTAACTAGTTTTGGGGGGCATGTCCCTGCACAGTCTCACTCTGTCCAATTAGTGCTGTCATTGTCAGACTGTACAGGTACACCCCCCAACTGGTTACCACTCCTTTGTACCCTTACTGCAGACTGCTGGCAATTCATTCATAGAACATAGAGCTATAAGAATAGATGCTCCAGAATTGTTATTACATGGTGAATGCATGAAGCTATTAAAACGGGATTCTCAGGAGTGGTGACAGGTCCTCTTTAATAGGGTTGTGCACGTTTGTTTGTTTTTTGTTTTTTTGGGGGTGCAAATCCCTCCCTCCCCTGGTTCCTGGGCAGACCTGTAAAGGGAAGCATACTTAACGGTTTCCCAATGCTGACTTGTAGCTTAAAGGACCTTTTCCACTTTCTTTCAGAAATATTCTTGCCTACACCTGATGGCTTACTTGTAAATCTTCATGACAGCTTGGAGGTGAGCATTGTTGTGGTGTTTTTTTTTGTTTTTGTTTTTTACAATTTAAATACTCATGCAAACCATATGGGAGGAGTATTACAGTGAGGAACAGAAGTATTTGAACACCTGCGATTTTGCAAGTTCTCCCACTTAGAAATCATGGGGAAGTCTGAAATTCAGATTGTAGGTGCATTCCCACACTGAGAGACAGAATAAAAAAATTAAAATTCAGGAAATCACATTGTATGATTTTTAAAGAATGTATTTGTCTTGCACTGCTGAACATAAGTATCTGAACACCTGAGAAAATCAGTGTTAATATCTGGTACAGAAGTCTTTGCAATTACAGAGGTCAAACGTTTCCTGTAGTTCTTGACCAGGTTTGCACACCCTGCAACAGGGGTTTTGGCCCACTCCTCCACACAGATCTCCTCTAGATCTGTCAGGTTTCGGGGCTGTCGCTGACAACATGGAGTTTCAGCTTCCTCCATGTTCTATTGGATTTAGGTCTGGAGACTGGCTAGGCCACTCCAGGACCTTGATATGCTTCTTACGGAGCCACTCCTTGGTTATCCTGGCTGTGTGCTTCGGGTCGTTGTCATGTTGGAAGACCCAGCCAGGACTTATGTTCAGCAGTGCAAGACAAATTCTTTAGAAATCATACAATGTGATTTCCTGAATTTTTATTATTATTTTTATTATGGTTTTTGGTGGCACATGGCTGAAGTGTTGGCTTGCCCGTTGGGTGATCCGCACCTTTACATGGGTCAGATATCGGGTATTGGCATTTGTATGAACATTTGTTCCCAATAATTGTCCTTGTCATCTGCCCATTTTTAAAATGGCACTAAGAGTACAGTCATGCATCATAATTGTTGCAGAAACTTCTGTGACTGAAAAATCCATTCCATACACCTGATGTGCATCGATTTCTGCTGGTCCTATTCAGATGAAATGGAAATCTGCAGAAACATAGTACAAGGACAGATGCTTTGTGCAATACATGTACATGCGTTTTTCATAGTGTGATTAAAGGGGTTGTGTCACTTCAGCAAGTGGCATTTATCATGTAGAGAGAGGTAATACCAGGCACTTACTAATGTATTGTGATTGTCCATATCCTTCCTTTGCTGGCTGGATTTATTTTTCCATCATGTTATATATTGCTTGTTTCCATGGTTATGACCACCCTGCAATCCATCAGCGGTGGTCATGCTTGCACACTATAGGAAAAAGTACTGGCCTCTCTGATGACTGGGACTGTGGGAGTGTAATATAGTATCCTCTATAGCTAATTTTTTACTTTGACATTTTGTTGCTTAGCTGATCAAGGATCTGTTGACTGCCTTACCGGGAATGTTTACCAGCACAAGGGAAACGCACAGTGCCCTGGGTCCTGCTCTTCAAGGGGCGTGCAAACTGATGTCTCCCACTGGAGGACGGATATCAGTATTTCAGACTCAGCTACCATCTGTAGGAGCGGGACTTTTACAGTCTAGAGAAGATCCCAACCAAAGATCCAGCTTAAAGGTACAGTGTCCATTGTGCGTATTGCACTCGAACATTTTGTTGTGAGAAGTGTGAAAAATAACTCTGATGTACACAGTTCACATGTACCGTACGTACAGAATGTAGGGAATACCAATAGTTAAGGCGCCTGTGGTAATAAAGAATGTTTTATGTGATTGTATTTCTTTAAAGGAGTTTTCTTGAGGGGCCCCTATCATGCATCGCCTACCGAGAGATTCACAATTACCTGCTCCCCAATGCTCGCTGACTCCCATTCATCCATAGCCCAGTCCCGGGTGTGTTCCCCCCCCCCCCCCCCCCCCCCCCCCCATGGGCATGCTCACCTGTGCCTCTGCAACCAATGGCTGGCTTCAACAGTGATGTGTCACTTGGGAAACATATCAGCGCTGAAGCCATTCCATACCGGACCAGAAGATGGAGGCGCGCGATCCAGCACACAAGACTGGAGCATCGGGGAGCAGGTTAAATATGAATCTCTCAGTAGGCAATATAGGTAAAGGGATTTCCGTTAAAGCTAATTATTCCCAGACAACCCCTTTAAGGGTGATGGTACTTCATTTTCATCAAATATTGCAGTGTTTTTTTGTTTTGTATTTTTCAGGGAATACAGCATTTGGGCCCCGCCACTGATTTCTATAAAAAGTTGGCTTTGGATTGCTCCGGACATCAAACGGCTGTGGATTTGTTTCTTTTGAGTTCTCAGTATTCTGATTTGGCGTCGCTAGGTTTGTCACCATGTTGCAATTTTTTGTTTTTCTATTCTATGCGATTGCAAAATCGTACAATGTTACACACACCTCTGGTGTTTGAAAATGGAAAACTGGCAATGGGTTCTTTGTCACCTGTTCTCAAAAATTTCCAGAACTTTCTTCCTGTGATGTCTGCAATAGGAGATAATCTAACAAGTTGGACTCTTTGTTCCTCTGTCAGGGATGCTTAACCTGTGGTCCTCCAGATGTTGCAAAACTACAACTCCCAGCATGCCTTAATAGCTGTAGGCCAGGCATGCACAACCTGTGGCTCTCCAGCTGTTGCAAAACTACAACTCCCAGCAGTCCTGAACAGCCTACAGAAGGACATGGTGGGAGTTGTAGTTTTACAACAGATGGAGGGCTGCAGGTTAAAGGGAACCTGTCACCTCCAACAAACATCCCAAGCCGGCAGCAGTACCTTAGAGTAGCCAGCAGCATGTTTGTAACTATCATTTTCTTCCTGCAGGCTGATGAAGCAAAACCTGTAAAAACGTTCTATTATCCCCTGCCGGCGCGCTTCTCTAGTCAGGCTTGAAGTCACGGAGGCAGCGGCATCCTTAATTCATGTCACGGCAACCACGCCCCCTTCCCTGCCCTTCGCTGTGATTGACAGCCGGCAGTTCGGCAAAGCCAGCCGAACTGTAGTACATGAGCGCTGTCAGTCATAGCGAAGGGGCAGGGAAGGGGGCGTGGTTACCGTGACTTGTAGCAAGGAGGCCGCTGCCTCCGTGACTTCAAGCCTGACTAGAGAAGCGCGCCGGCAGGGGATTGAAGAACGTTTTTACGGCTTCTGCTTCTCTGCCTGCAGGAAGAAAATGATTTTTACAGACGTACTGCTGCCGGCTTGGGATGTTTGTTGAAGGTGTCGGGTTCCTTTTAAGCATCCCTGCTGTAGGCTGTCCAGGAATGCTGGGAGTTGTAGTTTTACAACAGCTGGAGGGCCGCAGTTTGGGCATCCCTGCTCTGTGTTCCTCCTATTGAAATAAATGATGCATGCTTGGCCGGTCCAGGCATGCGTGTTTATAGAAGAGTTGGAGGAGTGGGGTTGGACACAGTTCTACAGCCAGCGTGACCTATGGCAGTGTATACAATGCAGTTTTCACCACTGCAAACTTATGACAGAACTATATATAGTGGTATACTGTGAAAGGAATTAAGTGGTTAATGAACATGAAGGGGTAGATGTGTCAAACTGGTGTAAAGTAGAACTGGCTTAGTTGCCCATAGCAACCAAATTCCACCTTTTCCTTTTTCAAAGGAAAGGTGAAATCTGATTGGTTGCTATGGGAAACTAAGCCAGTTCTACTTTACACCAGTTTGACACATCTACCCCGGAGTGTGCAAATTGTACTGAATTATTACATATTCTCCATTTAGGTTTTCATGCCTAAATGTCTACCTGCTAATATTCTGATTGAGTCATGAAAAGCATGATTTTTACAGACTGCAAGGAAAGAGGCACTGATGAAGTTAGCCGTATTGTTGGCGACTATTCCGTTAAGCACAATACATTTTGTCTACACCCTCCATATGTTTCATCATACTTATACAGCCTTCTGACACTTTAATAAATGCTCCTAACGGGTTGTATGTATGGAAACCAATAAGGGACACACAACCCCCCCCCCCCCCCAGGAGATAGTTGATAAGAGTTCCACGGGCTACATCCCTTAGTGAATCCATTACACTATTCTTGGGCCAGCCGATTTCCCTTGGCACAGACCATTAACCAGTTTGAATCCCACAGAAAAGACTAGTTTAGTCCCCTAGGTTGGGGGGAAAGCTTTCACTGCTTTCTGACATAGTCAAGTGAATTTCCTGCAACCTCCTCTAGGAAGAACTCTCTGCAATAGAGGTTTATTCCTTATCATATGTACTGAGCTCCCCCTAGTGGTTGCTGCAGGTAGAACTTTGTTGGTGCGATATGGAGCTCACTGGAGATTACTCAGTGGATTTATGGCAGTTTTATAACCTAAATTCATTGAAAAATATAATGTTTGGGATGAACACCATACTTTATCTGACCTGTGCAGCTGTGCCAGGCACATTAAGGATCCATTAACACGTCCGCAAAATGGGTCCGCATCCGTTCTGCAATTTTGCGGAACAGGTTCGAACCCATTCATTTCCAGTGGGCCGGAATGTGCTGTCCGCATTTGCGGATCCGCACTTCTGTTCTGCAAAAAAATAGAATATGTCGGACAATTGCGGACAAGTAAAGGCATTTTCTATGAGAGTGCCGGCGATGTGCGGTCCGCAAAATGCGGAACGTACATTTCCAGTGTCCGTGTTTTGCGGATTCGCAAAACACATATGAACGTGTGAATGGACCCTAACAATACGTCACATTTATTGGACTTTTTTTTTTTTTTTTTTTTTTCCCCCCTCTAGTGTGTTTTTTTTTTTTTTCAAATAACTGTGGCCACATATTATCTTAAGGGTCCATTCAGATGTCCGTAGAATGGGTCCGGATCCGTTATGCAGAACAGGTGCGGACCCATTCATTATCAATGGTGCTGGAAAAGATGCGGACAGCACACAGTGTGCTGTCCGCATCCGCATTTCCGGTCAGCGGGTCCGCAAAAAAATAGAGCATGTCCTATTCTTGTCCGGAGCTGCGGACAAGAATAGGAATCCTCTATTAAGTGCCGGCGATGTGCGGCATCAGTGTTTTGCGGACCGCAAAACACTACGGACCTCTGAATGCACCCTAAAGGGAATCTGTCAGCAGTTTTCTGCTGCTCACTCTTAAATCCTAACAGCTCCAGCACATCAAGGCCTCATATTCATGAGCTCACGGCTCTCCCCGCCCTCCTGCCGCTGACGGGTTGTTTCCATATGAATCGGCAGCAGGTGGGTGGGGAAAGCCAGGAGGACTCATCATTATGCATTGGACCTGTTCAATACAAGATTTTAGCAAAATGGCTGGATCAGTGAAAGAAAGTGACCCAGCATTTGGCTGAGGAGATCTGTCACTAGTTTGTTGCCCTTAGTTAAGATACCATAAAACTGGTGACAAATTCCTTTTAAAGTCAATATAGAAATGTATTAAAGGCCCAAAAATGCATTCTTTGAGTTTTTTTATTTTTTTAAACCCAGCATAACGTAGGTGTGGGCAGAAAACTATGTATGAAGGATGCCGTAGAGAACTGACAGAAGTTAATGGCAGGTCCAACTGTGCGCCATTAACAGACATTAGTGCGGATTCACACCACTGCGCATGATCCGGGAAACACGGACCATGTGTTGGCCACATCTCTCAGACCAACCGCAGCTCCTCTGCCCCAAACTGACTTTGTCAAAGTAATTTCTGTTAGTCAGTTTCTATCTGATCGTGGGTCTGTTGTACTGTACTCGCATCATCATTTCAGTACAGTATTATAGACCCGCAATCAGATAGGTACTGATTGTACCATAAATCACTATGATGCAGTCAGTTCGGGTCAGGATAGCCGCATCTGAGGTGCGGCTAACACATGGCCCGTGTTTCCCAGATCAAACGCTGTGTATGAATCAGTCCTCAAAGGGGCTGTGTCACTTCAGCAAATGGCATTTATTATGTAGAGAAAGTTAATACAAGCCTCTTACTACTGTATTATTATTGTCCATATTGCCTTCTTTGCTGGCTGATTTCATTTTTCCATCACATTATACACTGCTTGTTGCCATGGTTATGACCACCCTGCAATCCAGCAGAAGTGGCAATGCTTTCATGCTATATAAAAAAGAATCAACTTCTTTGGTGGCCAGGTGCACGACCGTGTACACAGGCAAGCATTTATTCCTATAGTGTGCAAGCACGACCACCGCTGCAGGATTGCAGAGTGGTCATAACCATGGAAACCAGCTGTGTATAATATGATGGAAAAATGAATCCATCCAGAAATAGAGGCAATATGGATATTCACAATACATTAGTAAGTGTCTTGTATTAACTTTCTCTAAATGATAAATGCGATTTGCTTAAGGGAGACAATCCCCTTAAGGGTCCATTCACACGTCCGCAACGTGTTTTGTGGATCCACGGATCTGCAAAACACTCACAGCGGCAATGTGCGTTCCACATTTTGAGGACCGCACATTGCCGGTACTAATAGAATATACCTGTTCTTGTCCGCAATTGCGGACAAGAATAGGACATGTTCAATTTTTTTCGGGAACAGAATTGCAGACCCAGAAGTGTGGGCCTGCAATTCCTGGTCCGGGCAGCACATCGTGCTGCCCCATAGAAATGAATGGGTCCGCAATCTGTGGAACGAAATTGCGGACGTGTGAATGGACCCTTAATATGGAGGGGACTTTGATTTCTGTGTATGTGGCTAACAAGGGAAGGTGGGGGGATAGTGGTGGTCATGCAAGTAGGTGGTGCTGTGATGTTCAGTTATAAATTGCAGAAATCCTTTATAAAGCAAATAAAAAGTACAACAAAATTCCTGTTTTCCTCAGATGAAGGCACTTCAGACACTTATTGTACAGTATCTCACAAAAGTTAGTTCATTCATGGTTCCCTCAAAGATCTGTAGCTCCCCACAGCTGGCAGCACTCGTGGAACCCCAAACCATGACACTGCCACCATCATGCTTGACTGTAGGCAGGACACACTTGTCTTTGTCCTCCTCACCTGGTTTCCACCACACCCACTTGACACCATCTAAACCAAATAAGTTTACCTTGGTCTCATCAGACCACAGGACGTGGTTCCAGTAATCCATGCCCTTGGTCTGCTTGTCTTCAGCAAACTGTTTGCAGGCTTCCTTGTGCATCTTCTTAAGAAGAGGCTTCCTGCTGGGACAACAGCCATGCAGACCAATTTGATGCAGTGTGCCACGTATGGTCTGAGCACTGACAGGCTGACCATCCATCCCTTTAACCTCTACAGCAATGCTGGCAGCACTTGTATGTCTATTTTGAGAAGACAACCTCTGGATATGACGCTGAGCATGTGCACTCAACTTTGGTCGAACATGCTGAGGCCTGCTCTGAGTGGAACCTGTCTTGTTAAAATGCTGTATGGTCTTGGCCAGCGTGCTGCAGCTCAGTTTTGTGGTGTTGGCAATCTTCTTATAGCCCAGACCATCTTTATGTAGAGCAACAATTCTTTTTTCAGATCCTCACAGTTCTTTGCCATGAGGTGCAATGTTGAACTTCCAATGACCAGTGTGTGAGGGTGATACCACCAAATTTAACACACCTGCTCCCCATTTACACCTGAGACCTTGTAACACTAACGAGTCACATGACACCGGGGAGGAAAAATGGCTAATTGGGCCTAATTTGGCCATTTTCCCTTAGGGTGTATTCACTTTTTTGTTGCCAGTGGTTTAGACATGCTGCATGTTGAGTTATTTGGCACACCAAATT
Organism: Bufo gargarizans; assembly: GCF_014858855.1. NCBI lineage: Eukaryota > Metazoa > Chordata > Amphibia > Anura > Bufonidae > Bufo > Bufo gargarizans. The sequence goes on along the minus strand of NC_058080.1, from coordinate 226,197,742 downwards.
TACTCTGTTATACAAGCTGTGCACGGACTACTGTACATTGTATAAAAGTGTCATCTCTTCAGTGTTGTCCCATGAAAAGATGTAATAAAATATTTACAAAAATGTGAGGGGTTTACTCACTTTTGTGAGATACTGTGTGTCCACATGAATGTCTAGGGCTAGATTCACATTGACTGCACAATTCTGGCCACACCATTAGCTTTAATAGGGTCCATTGGGTTTCTTACATGGTTACCAATATTTGGCCATACAAAATACTGTAGCAGTAGATGTGAGCCTTAACCCTGGACCGTACTGTAATATTGTGTTCTGTGTTTTCCAGCTTGTGTTTCAAAGTACTCTGCCGGCTGCATCTATTACTATCCATCCTTCCATCAAAAGCACAATCCAGCTCAGGCTGAGAAATTAAAGCAAGATCTGGATCATTATCTTACTCGAAAGATTGGTTTTGAAGCAGTCATGAGAATCCGATGTACAAAAGGTAGGTACTTGTAATGTGATAAAGAAGCATATGCTGTCATTTTGTCTCATGGCTGACCTGTTACATGTGCGCTTGGCAGCTGAAGGCATCTGTGTTTGTCCCATGTTCATATGTGCTGCCCGCATCACTGTGTATATATATATATATATATATATATATATATATATATATATATATATATATAATGCAAATGAGCCTTCAGGAGCAATGGGGGTGTTACCGTTACACACAGGCTTTGCAAGTGCTGCACCCTCTGCACTTTGACAGGACCAGGTGTGATTACGTTTTCACTGTGTCGTGTGGCGTTTTGCACGAGCGTAAGAAAAATCGTCATGTTTGGTACCCAGGCCCGAAATACTGTGGATCAGTGTTGTGTAGATTTTATTATTTTCCCTTATAACATGGTTATAAGGGAAAATAATAGCATTCTTAATACAGAATGCTTAGTAAAATGTCCATTGAGGGGTTAAAAATAATAAACAAATTTAACTCACCCCTTCCACTTGCTCGCGTAGCGGATCTCCTCTTACTACTTTCTTCAGGACCTGACTAAAGGACCTTTGATGATGTCACTGCGCTCATCACATGGTCCATCACCATGGTGATGGACCATGTGATGAGCGCAGTGATGTCACCCCAGGTCCTTTTCATCAAAAAAAGAAAGACCTGCCAGGCTGAGCGTTCAAGTGGATTAAGGTGAGTTTATTAATTGTTTTTTTTATTTTTTAATCCCTCCATCACTATTTTACTAAGCATTCTGCATTCTGTATGCTATTATTTTCCCTTATAACCATGTTATAAGGTAAAATAATAAAGATCGGGTCCCCATCCCGATCGTCTCCTAGCAACCATGCGTGAAAATCGCACCGCATCCGCACTTGCTTGTGGATGCTTGCGATTTTCACGCAGCCCAATTCACTTCTATAGGGTCTGCGTTGCGTGGAAAACGCACAATATAGAGCTTGCTGCGATTTTTCACGTAACTCACAAGTGATGCGTGAATATCACTGCTCATGTACACAGCCTCATTGAAGTGAATGGGTCTGTATTCAGTGCAGGTGCAATGCGTTCACCTCTCGCATTGCACCCGTGCGGAATTCTCACCTGTGTGAAAGGGGCCTAACGGCAACACCTCCATTGCTCCTAGAAGCTCATTTACATACATTCAAACATCATTTTTCTCAGTAATGTGGACACATGAAAATGGGACCAACACAGATACCAAGTGCACAGGTTTCATAAGTAGGAGTCTGCTGAGGATGCCTTCTAAAGGGAGTCTGTCACCTCCGAATTCCATTTCAGCGTAAGGATACCGGTGCCCTGAAGCACACCAATACCTTTTCTGTGAAAATCAGGTCTTCTAAGGCTCTATTCACATGACTATATTTTTGATTCACATTTTTTTATTAAATTTTTTTGTGGATTGCATGCGGATCCATTCATTCCTATAGGGTTGCAAAAAATGCAAACAGCACAAGAATTTTCATCAATGCCCTGTCCACATCCATGCAGCTGTGCGGACAAGAATAGGCCTTTTTTACAGTGGGGCTCACAAAAAGTGTGAAATGCACCCAGTCCGCATACGCATTTTGTGGCTCCATGATTTAGATACAGTGAGAATATTGCCTTATCCTGAGAATTTTTTTATTTTTATGCAAATAAGTTTGTCAGGGCTCCCTAGGTGGGGGCCACTCTGTTTGGTGCACCTAGCTTCCCCTACTGACTCTCAGGGACCGTCAATCAAACTAGAGTGGGCTAGCTGGGGACTCGTACTACATGGCGGTATTCTGACTTTGAAACCAGTATTGGAGCTGACACTCAATTCAAATGAGATTTTCCACAAAGCTGTTTTATTAAAGTGTCAAAATGATTGCTATTCATTCCTTGCCATATCCAGTGTTTAATTCCATACTGTGATACACTGGATCTCAATGTTTATTCATTTAAACCAGGGATTCCACTTTAATAATTAATTACTGAAGTTATTCAACAAAGTCTCGCACAACTTCTTGAATAACTAACTTCAGCTCATCGGAGCCCATACATTCTAATACTGTATGACGATGGATCTCCGTGCAGGATTCTGAAGTTTTGAAAGAAGCGACTTCGGATGAAGCATCCAAAGCTCGCTTGGCTCAACACTAGTCATAACTAAATAACATAACATGCCTGAAACCGCCACTAGAGGGAGAGACTAACCTCATGCTGTTATGCATTGAGTTCCATAAGATAGTACGCACCCTCTAGTCTTTCCCTTTTGATCAGTTTTTACACTTTTGACATACTTTTTTCTCAAAGTAGGCACTTTATGAAAATTCCACCAAGCACTTTCCGAGCTTTTTCTGAACCAAGTAGAGCCCTAGATGCACAACACCTAACAATAAAAGTGCACAATGTGCCAGAAGAGTTCATCCTTGGCACTTCTGTCTATGGCTACATGCCATGGAACTCACTACATGATAAAAGGTGGAGGTTAATTTTAAAGAATATTAGGATGTTTTCACTTGACGTATGTGCCAATGTGGATCTTAACCTGATGTGTGATCATAGCCTTTAGTGACCTCTCATGTGAAAGGGTTGGTCTCCTCTCAGGAGAGATGAGACACAGACTCGACCACCAGCCGGCTAGGATACAGTAGATCCCTTCTGCGCTTGCTGTTTCAGTGGCTCCCATTGCAGTGCTTGAGACTTACGGAAACAGCGTGTCACACAAGCTATGCTTTCTCCCTAACTCTGAAACGGTATCGCTTGTGCCACACTGTTTCTGTAGCTCTCATGCACCACAATGGGAGCTACTGAAACAGCAAGCGTTGGCGCGCTCTACTGTTTCCCAAACAGGAGGTGTCGGACTGTGTCTCATCCTACCTTGGCATTTGCACATAAATGATTATTTATTTTCCATGTGTGCAGTTTGTATAGTAATAACGAGGACCTATTTAATGTTGGCTTTTGTTGCGTAGCTTATGTTTTACTCTGTGTTTTATATTAAACATATAGGCCTCTCAATACATACGTTTCATGGGAATTTTTTTGTGCGATCAACGGACCTGTTATCACTTGCCAATATTACTGAGGATGCTGGATTTGCAGTACACATGTCCTTAGAAGAAAGCCTGACGGACTCCTCCTTGGCATGCTGTCAGGTGGCCCTCCTTTACACTTCTAGCAAAGGTATTCATCAGTTTAGTGGGTTGTTGCAAGTGTTTTATTAACTAAAGTGTTTTGTGCATTTATGTTATTGTGGCTGCACATTTAGCCAGATAAAGATGCACAAAAAATGACCTTTTTTTTTTTTTTTTTTTTTTTTTTATATCCCCTTTTGAATTATCATTTAATGTTCCTTGTTTAAAAAGAATCTGTAACCGGTGACCTCTCTATGAAACTGTTTGCATAGTCACATTGCTGCATTTAACCTAATAAAAACTTTTTTTTTTTTTTTTTGTTATGCGTCTCCATTCTTAGAGCTTGATACTTTTTCTTAATAAGCCATTAGGCCTTTGGTGCAATGAGGGCGTCACCACTGCTATTGTTGCTCCTCTCCTTTTTGTGGCCTGTCTTTACCTCGCTGCTTTGCCAGTCCCTGTCAAAGCTGCCAGGGAAGGGCTGTCCCCAGAAAGAATTGAAACTTGGGTGCTACAAGAGCAATGGCGACGCCCTCATTGCACCAAAGGCCTAACTTTCATATTAAGGAAAAGTATCATAACTCTGGAATGGAGTCTCGGATCAACTAAAGAAAAACATTTTTAATAGGGTGAATTACAGCTGCATGTCTATGTAAACAGTTCAATAGGCAGGTCACTGGTCACTGATTGCCTTTCAGTAGAGCAGTGTGGATTACTTGCATTTTATTCCTAATCATTTGTGTTTACATGCATTAAAGAGAACCTGTCGCCTCTCTTCACGTCAGTTTCAGTAACCATTTGCATTCCTCTGGTAATAACAATTCCTGAACATCTATTCTTATTACTCCATAGTGTGACATTCTTTTAATATTCCTACTAGAAGTTTATGAATAAAGTTCCACCAGTCTGCTATAAAGGTCCAGATGGTTGGGGGGTGTGTCTCAGTCTGACTCTATCCAATCGGTGCTGCACCCACAACTGGTAACACCCAGATGGACCTTTTATAGCAGGGTGGTAGTAATGCATAAGGTTCTAGTAGGAATAATAAAGAAATGACGCAGCATAGAGTCCTAAGAATCGATGCTTCAGAATTGTTATTACATTGGGAATACAAGTAGTTACTAAAACTAACAAGTCAGGAGAGGCGACGGGTAGAGTTGAGCGAACACCTGGATGTTCGGGTTCGAGAAGTTCGGCCGAACATCCCGGAAATGTTCGGGTTCGGGATCCGAACCCGATCCGAACTTCGTCCCGAACCCGAACCCCATTGAAGTCAATGGGGACCCGAACTTTTCGGCACTAAAACGGCTGTAAAACAGCCCAGGAAAGGGCTAGAGGGCTGCAAAAGGCAGCAACATGTAGGTAAATCCCCTGCAAACAAATGTGGATAGGGAAATTAATTAAAATAAAAATTAAATAAATAAAAATTAACCAAAATCAATTGGAGAGAGGTTCCATAGCAGAGAATCTGGCTTCCCGTCACCCACCACTGGAACAGTCCATTCTCAGATATTTAGGCCCCGGCACCCAGGCAGAGGAGAGAGGTCCCGTAACAGAGAATCTGTCTTCATGTCAGCAGAGAATTAGTCTGCATGTCATAGCAGAGAATGAGGCTTCACGTCAGCCACCACTGCAACAGTCCATTGGCATATATTTAGGCCTAGCACACAGGCAGAGGAGAGAGGTCCCGTAACAGAGAATCTGGCTTCATGTCAGCAGAGAATCAGTCTGCATGTCATAGCAGAGAATGAGGCTTCACGTCAGCCACCACTGCAACAGTCCATTGGCATATATTTAGGCCCAGCACACACACAGGCAGAGGAGAGAGGTCCCGTAACAGAGAATCTGTCTTCATGTCAGCAGAGAATTAGTCTGCATGTCATAGCAGAGAATGAGGCTTCACGTCACCCACCACTGCAACAGTCCATTGGCATATATTTAGGCCTAGCACACAGGCAGAGCAGAGAGGTCCCGTAACAGACAATCTGGCTTCATGACAGCAGAGAATCAGTCTGCATGTCATAGCAGAGAATGAGGCTTCACGTCACCCACCACTGCAACAGTCCATTGGCATATATTTAGGCCTAGCACACAGGCAGAGCAGAGAGGTCCCGTAACAGACAATCTGGCTTCATGTCAGCAGAGAATCAGTCTGCATGTCATAGCAGAGAATGAGGCTTCACGTCACCCACCACTGCAACAGTCCATTGGCATATATTTAGGCCTAGCACACAGGCAGAGCAGAGAGGTCCCGTAACAGACGATCTGGCTTCATGTCAGCAGAGAATTAGTCTGCATGTCATAGCAGAGAATCAGGCTTCATGTCAGCCACCACTGCAACAGTCCATTGGCATATATTTAGGCCTAGCACACAGGCAGAGGAGAGGTTCATTCAACTTTGGGTAGCATCGCAATATAATGGTAAAATGAAAATAAAAATAGGATTGAATGAGGAAGTGCCCTGGAGTCCAATAATATATGGTTATGGGGAGGTAGTTAATGTCTAATCTGGACAAGGGACGGACAGGTCCTGTGGGATCCATGCCTGGTTCATTTTTATGAACGTCAGCTTGTCCACATTGGCTGTAGACAGGCGGCTGCGTTTGTCTGTAATGACGCCCCCTGCCGTGCTGAATACACGTTCAGACAAAACGCTGGCTGCCGGGCAGGCCAGCACCTCCAAGGCATAAAAGGCTAGCTCTGGCCACGTGGACAATTTAGAGACCCAGAAGTTGAATGGGGCCGAACCATCAGTCAGTACGTGGAGGGGTGTGCACACGTACTGTTCCACCATGTTAGTGAAATGTTGCCTCCTGCTAACACGTTGCGTATCAGGTGGTGGTGCAGTTAGCTGTGGCGTGTTGACAAAAGTTTTCCACATCTCTGCCATGCTAACCCTGCCCTCAGAGGAGCTGGCCGTGACACAGCTGCCTTGGCGACCTCTTGCTCCTCCTCTGCCTTGGCCTTGGGCTTCCACTTGTTCCCCTGTGACATTTGGGAATGCTCTCAGTAGCGCGTCTACCAACGTGCGCTTGTACTCGCGCATCTTCCTATCACGCTCCAGTGCAGGAAGTAAGGTGGGCACATTGTCTTTGTAGCGTGGATCCAGCAGGGTGGCAACCCAGTAGTCCGCACAGGTTAAAATGTGGGCAACTCTGCTGTCGTTGCGCAGGCACTGCAGCATGTAGTCGCTCATGTGTGCCAGGCTGCCCAGGGGTAAGGACAAGCTGTCCTCTGTGGGAGGCGTATCGTCATCGTCCTGCCTTTCCCCCCAGCCACGCACCAGTGATGGACCCGAGCTGCGTTGGGTGCCACCCCGCTGTGACCATGCTTCATCCTCATCCTCCTCCACCTCCTCCTCATCCTCGTCCTCCTCGTCCTCCAGTAGTGGGCCCTGGCTGGCCACATTTGTACCTGGCCTCTGCTGTTGCAAAAAACCTCCCTCTGAGTCACTTCGAAGAGACTGGCCTGAAAGTGCTAAAAATGACCCCTCTTCCTCATCCTCCTCCTCCTCCTCCTGGGCCACCTCCTGTTCCATCATCGCCCTAAGTGTTTTCTCAAGGAGACATAGAAGTGGTATTGTAACGCTGATAACGGTGTCATCGCCACTGGCCATGTTGGTGGAGTACTCGAAACAGCGCAACAGGGCACACAGGTCTCGCATGGAGGCCCAGTCATTGGTGGTGAAGTGGTGCTGTTCTGTAGTGCGACTGACCCGTGCGTGCTGCAGCTGAAACTCCACTATGGCCTGCTGCTGCTCGCACAGTCTGTCCAGCATGTGCAAGGTGGAGTTCCACCTGGTGGGCACGTCGCATATGAGGCGGTGAGCGGGAAGGCCGAAGTTACGCTGTAGCGCAGACAGGCGAGCAGCGGCAGGATGTGAACGCCGGAAGCGCGAACAGACGGCCCGCACTTTATGCAGCAGCTCTGACATGTCGGGGTAGTTGTGAATGAACTTCTGCACCACCAAATTCAGCACATGCGCCAAGCAAGGGATGTGCGTCAAATTGGCTAGTCCCAGAGCTGCAACGAGATTTCGCCCATTATCACACACCACCAGGCCGGGCTTGAGGCTCACCGGCAGCAACCACTCGTCGGTCTGTTGTTCAATACCCCGCCACAACTCCTGTGCGGTGTGGGGCCTGTCCCCCAAACATATGAGTTTCAGAATGGCCTGCTGACGTTTACCCCGGGCTGTGCTGAAGTTGGTGGTGAAGGTGTGTGGCTGACTGGATGAGCAGGTGGAAGAAGAGGAGGAGGAAGCCGAGAAGGAGGAGGTGGCAACAGGAGGCAAAGAATGTTGCCCTGCGATCCTTGGCGGCGGCAGGACGTGCGCCAAACAGCTCTCCGCCTGGGGCCCAGCTGCCACTACATTTACCCAGTGTGCAGTTAGGGAGATATAGCGTCCCTGGCCGTGCTTACTGGTCCACGTATCTGTGGTTAGGTGGACCTTGCTACAGATGGCGTTGCGCAGTGCACACTTGATTTTATCGGATACTTGGTTGTGCAGGGAAGGCACGGCTCTCTTGGAGAAGTAGTGCCGGCTGGGAACAACATACTGTGGGACAGCAAGCGACATGAGCTGTTTGAAGCTGTCTGTGTCCACCAGCCTAAATGACAGCATTTCATAGGCCAGTAGTTTAGAAATGCTGGCATTCAGGGCCAGGGATCGAGGGTGGCTAGGTGGGAATTTACGCTTTCTATCAAATGTTTGTGAGATGGAGAGCTGAACGCTGGCGTGTGACATGGTTGAGACGCTTGGTGACGGAGGTGGTGGTGGTGGTACATCCCCTGTTTGCTGGGCGGCAGGTGCCAACGTTCCTCCAGAGGCGGAGGAAGAGGCCGAGGCGGCAGCAGCAGAATAGGCCGAGGCGGCAGCAGCAGAAGAGGTAGCAGGGGGAGCCTGAGTGACTTCCTTGGTTTTAAGGTGTTTACTCCACTGCAGTTCATGCTTTGCATGCAGGTGCCTGGTCATGCAGGTTGTGCTCAGGTTCAGAACGTTAATGCCTCGCTTCAGGCTCTGATGGCACAGCGTGCAAACCACTCGGGTCTTGTCGTCAGCACATTGTTTGAAGAAGTGCCATGCCAGGGAACTCCTTGAAGCTGCCTTTGGGGTGCTCGGTCCCAGATGGCGGCGGTCAGTAGCAGGCGGAGTCTCTTGGCGGCGGGTGTTCTGCTTTTGCCCACTGCTCCCTCTTTTGCTACGCTGTTGGCTCGGTCTCACCACTGCCTCTTCCTCCGAACTGTGAAAGTCAGTGGCACGACCTTCATTCCATGTGGGGTCTAGGACCTCATCGTCCCCTGCATCGTCTTCCACCCAGTCTTGATCCCTGACCTCCTGTTCAGTCTGCACACTGCAGAAAGACGCAGCAGTTGGCACCTGTGTTTCGTCATCATCAGAGACATGCTGAGGTGGTATTCCCATGTCCTCATCATCAGGAAACATAAGTGGTTGTGCGTCAGTGCATTCTATGTCTTTCACCGCTGGGGAAGGGCTAGGTGGATGCCCTTGGGAAACCCTGCCAGCGGAGTCTTCAAACAGCATAAGAGACTGCTGCATAACTTGAGGCTGAGACAGTTTCCCTGGTATGCATGGGGGTGATGTGACAGACTGATGGGGTTGGTTTTCAGGCGCCATCTGTGCGCTTTCTGCAGAAGACTGGGTGGGAGATAATGTGAACGTGCTGGATCCACTGTCGGCCACCCAATTGACTAATGCCTGTACCTGCTCAGGCCTTACCATCCTTAGAACGGCATTGGGCCCCACCATATATCGCTGTAAATTCTGGCGGCTACTGGGACCTGAGGTAGTTGGTACACTAGGACGTGTGGATGTGGCAGAACGGCCACGTCCTCTCCCAGCACCAGAGGGTCCACTAACACCACCACGACCATGTCCACGTCCGCGTCCCTTACTAGATGTTTTTCTCATTGTTATGGTTCACCACAACAACAAATATATTATTTGGCCCAATGTATTGTATTCAAATTCAGCGGGATATAAATTTGAGGCCTAGTATTTAGGCGCTGGGTGACCGGTATGGATTTAGTGACAGAATTAGACTTGGAAATGCACAGAAGCGTGTGTGTGAAGTTATTCTGAATGACCCAATGTGCACCTTGAATATTATATACCCTTTTTGGGATAGATTTCAAATAGCTCTGATATAGCAGGAACCACTAAATTATGAAATTGCTAAATTGGGAATTGTACTTCAACCCAGAACAAAAAATGTGCTTTGACGGGCACTAAATAACTTTCCCAGCTACAACAGTACAGCGGTAACGAGAGATTTAGAGGGATTTAAATTTGAGGCCTAGTATTTAGGCGCTGGGTGACAGGTATGGGTTTAGTGACAGAATTAGACTTGGAAATACACAGTAGCGGGTGTGTGTGAAGTTATTCTGAATGACCCAATGTGCACCTTCAATATTATATACCCTTTTTGGGATAGATTTCAAATAGCTCTGATATAGCAGGAACCACTAAATTATGAAATTGCTAAATTGGGAATTGTACTTCAACCCAGAACAAAAAATGTGCTTTGACGGACACTAAATATCTTGCCCAGCAACAACAGTACAGCGGTGGGTAACGAGAGATTTAGAGGGATTTAAATTTGAGGCCTAGTATTTAGGCGCTGGGTCACCGGTATGGATTTAGTGACAGAATTAGACTTGGAAATGCACAGAAGCGTGTGTGTGAAGTTATTCTGAATGACCCTATGTGCACCTTCAATATTATATACCCTTTTAGGGATAGATTTCAAATAGCTCTGATATAGCAGAAACCACTAAATTATGAAATTGCTAAATTGGGAATTGTACTTCAACCCAGAACAAAAAATGTGCTTTGACGGACACTAAATATCTTGCCCAGCAACAACAGTACAGCGGTGGGTAACGAGAGATTTAGAGGGATTTAAATTTGAGGCCTAGTATTTAGGCGCTGGGTGACAGGTATGGGTTTAGTGACAGAATTAGACTTGGAAATACACAGTAGCGGGTGTGTGTGAAGTTATTCTGAATGACCCAATGTGCACCTTCAATATTATATACCCTTTTTGGGATAGATTTCAAATAGCTCTGATATAGCAGGAACCACTAAATTATGAAATTGCTAAATTGGGAATTGTACTTCAACCCAGAACAAAAAATGTGCTTTGACGGACACTAAATATCTTGCCCAGCAACAACAGTACAGTGGTGGGTAACGAGAGATTTAGAGGGATTTAAATTTGAGGCCTAGTATTTAGGCGCTGGGTCACCGGTATGGATTTAGTGACAGAATTAGACTTGGAAATGCACAGAAGCGTGTGTGTGAAGTTATTCTGAATGACCCTATGTGCACCTTCAATATTATATACCCTTTTAGGGATAGATTTCAAATAGCTCTGATATAGCAGAAACCACTAAATTATGAAATTGCTAAATTGGGAATTGTACTTCAACCCAGAACAAAAAATGTGCTTTGACGGACACTAAATATCTTGCCCAGCAACAACAGTACAGCGGTGGGTAACGAGAGATTTAGAGGGATTTAAATTTGAGGCCTAGTATTTAGGCGCTGGGTCACCGGTATGGATTTAGTGACAGAATTAGACTTGGAAATGCACAGAAGCGTGTGTGTGAAGTTATTCTGAATGACCCTATGTGCACCTTCAATATTATATACCCTTTTAGGGATAGATTTCAAATAGCTCTGATATAGCAGAAACCACTAAATTATGAAATTGCTAAATTGGGAATTGTACTTCAACCCAGAACAAAAAATGTGCTTTGACGGACACTAAATATCTTGCCCAGCAACAACAGTACAGCGGTGGGTAACGAGAGATTTAGAGGGATTTAAATTTGAGGCCTAGTATTTAGGCGCTGGGTGACAGGTATGGGTTTAGTGACAGAATTAGACTTGGAAATACACAGTAGCGGGTGTGTGTGAAGTTATTCTGAATGACCCTATGTGCACCTTCAATATTATATACCCTTTTTGGGATAGATTTCAAATAGCTCTGATATAGCAGGAACCACTAAATTATGAAATTGCTAAATTGGGAATTGTACTTCAACCCAGAACAAAAAATGTGCTTTGACGGACACTAAATATCTTGCC